>NC_083347.1:56727546-56960382 GCF_019175385.1 Lycium barbarum
AGGGGGTGACGCTATGACCTTTGTTGTATGTATATATGGCACAGTTGACAGGGGGTGACGCTTTGGCCTTTGTTGTGATGTGTATATGTATGGCACAGTTGACAGGGGGTGACGCTGTGGCCTTTGTTGTGGTGTGTATTTATATGGCACAGTTGACAGTGGGTGACGCTGTGGCCTTTGTTGTGATGTGTATACGTATGGCACAGTTGATAGGGGGTGACGTTGTGGCCTTTGTTGTGGTGTGTATATATATGGCACAATTGACAGGGGGTGACGCTGTGGCCTTTGTTGTCATATTTCTATGGATATATGTGTTTCTTTGATATAGCTGTACTGATGCATTTATTTTTCCCATTCATTGACATGTCTCAAATTTTTTCTAGGATTTTATGTTCATGTTGATTTCATACCTTACATACTCAGTACACTATTCATACTGACCCCCTTTCTTTGAGGGTTGCGTTTCATGCCCGTAGGTATAGACACTCAGTTTGGTGATCCTCCGGTTTAGGACTTCAGCTCAGCTACTTGGAGGACTCCAGTGTTCCAGAGCTCGAGTCGTTTTGGTACAGATCCTTTGACATAGGCTTTGTTATACTCTTAGAGGTCTGTAGAGATATGTGGGTTGCGTATATACGGTTTGATCAGCTATGCAGATGTAATTCATTTTAGATATTCCCATGCATAGTGGCAGCCTTATCGGCTTGCATGTTTTGTTATGTTTGGTTAGCTTTGGCTCCTCAAGAGACAGGTTCGTTTTGATGTATGATATGATGAGTTTACAGCGTGCTTTTACAGATTGCCATATTGTTTCCAGTTTCGGTTTGATCATATCGAGCAGGTTCGTACATGGGTGTCCAGTTCGGGCACTGGTAATGGTCTATCGGTTTGGGTCGTGACAAAGGTGGTATCAGAGCAGTTCGTCCTAGGGATTGTCTACAGACTGTGTCCGGTAGAGTCCTGTTTATGGGTGTGAAGCTGGCCACACTTATAAATAGGAGGCTGCAGGGTATTTAGGAATCATTGACCTTTCATTCTATCTTAGATCGTGCGATAGAGCCAGAGTCCAGGAAAGATCGCTTCTGATCCTTTTTCTGCAGGTAAGTGCAGACTGACGAGAGATGAAAAGATCAGCTTCAGATAGTGGGGGTGCTAAGAAGGCCCCTAGAGTAGATCTAGAACCCCAAGCTCCAAGACTGAGTTGGAAGAGCCTCAGTTATTCCATTTAGACGGATCCCTCGGAGGACCCATCGACGATTCCTCCAGAGTTTTTAACTCCCAGGGAGGAGGACCCCTCAGAGGATAGTTATGACACGGATTTGTCTGAGTATTCATCTGGGACACCGGAGGAGGAGATCCCTAAGGTTGTACCCGTTGCTCCTATGGTAGAGCACTACGTCAGACCAGCTTCCCCGGTAAGTGTTACGGATTACTCTAGCCCCCTATCCTGGCCATCAGTAAACAAGGAGTTGCCCAATTATCCATATCCCTTAGACTCGGAGGAGAGAGATGATGAAGGCCAAACGAGCAGATGGTGGGTAGACAATGATGAAGATCACACTTCACCTTATAGATCACCAGATCAGACTAGAGACCGATCTACTACAGGTATATGAGACTTTATTGGAATTTCCAATGTATGTGCATTTGCTGTAGATTATTACCTAATAGCGGCGAGCGGAAATCAAAAGGGTATGGCAACCAAGTATTTATAAGTAACGGCGACCAAGGTGTTTTCATCACCATGGGGAATTTTGAAATCTAGGATGGAAAGTTTTCATACATACAGGTGAAAGTTGGATATTGAGGATTATAAAGGCTAAGGTAGTAATTGTGTAGTCTGAAGAATAAGAGATCATTTCTAATTCGGAGGGAGATGCGTTATGAGAATGTTTTGAAATCTGTTAAGACCCCAACTTGCTCGAGATTAGGTGATGAAGGTCATGCAGTAAGGTGGGTGCAATTATATCAGCACTAACACACCGGATTGTATCAGAGTTTCAAGATTTAAGCGTGCTGGTGTAAGAGAAATACTAGGATGGGTGACCCCCTGGGAAGCGTACTAAAAGTTCTATAAATTCAGACATAAGAGACAAATGAGAAACTAGAGTAGCCTAAGGGAAAATAGAGTATGCGGAGTGGTTGGAAACTCTAAAAGATCGTGAAGAATTAGGCAGACTAGATCGGCAAAGAGAAGGGAGGCGCATCACAATTTTAGGATTAGGATAGGTTTGAAAAGTATTCGGATGTGCTTGTGAGCAAGGCGTTAGAAAATACATGCGTATGCATATGATATCTCATATGTGGTTATACCAACGGGTATGTGTACCCCAGCAACCGACGTTGCAGTATATGGAAGGCATTAATCGAATAAGGTAACAAAGTTCAAGTGGCAAAAATGGTACGAATGTTACAAGGTAAGTTAATGTTATTCTTACTGCAGGTTAAAGTTGAAAGGTCCTAATGCAATAACATTGGAGAAAGGAAGAAAGTGAGTATATACAGGAAGAGAAGAGATTAGAATGTCTTGAGAAAAGAAGAGAGAAGGGAGAAATGAGGGTGAGTGAAGCTTCCAATAGAGATGATGGGCACAACAAGGGACTATTTGGATAAAATTTGGGAGTAGGTGTGTGAAAGGAATAGGGTATGATAGCACGGACAGGAAATGAACGTACAGAATTAGGAGAACAAATACTGGTAAGTAGGACTGAAGGGAAGTAACCACGAAGAGGAAGAGGAAATGAGGAAGAATAAGCAGGTTCGGTAACAATGTTAAGGGACTCCCAGTTCTTGAGAAGCAATCAAGGAACTAACGGCACGGCCAAGCAGACATAATCACCTTGGAAAGGGAGGAAGCCATCCTAAAAGATGATTTGGAAATCAAAAGGATCTGCAACACTAAAAGAATATTCTATGAACTTTAGGGTCAATGTTATAATATGAGGAAAGGAGGAGAGCATTTAGGAGTAAAGTTACTGGAAAGCTAAACGAGTTGAAGGACTAACAGTGGATGGAAGGGCATGGAATAGTGACGGGATGGTACAGTATAGACCTAGATGGAAGGAGAACTTAGGGCAAAAAGAGATTTTCAGTTTTAAAAGGATTCACACTCGTAACGAAACATTCCAAAGTTTCCTAACCCAAGAGTAAAGGATGACTAATGGAAATAGGCATTGTACAAGTGAAAGAAACTATGAGGACTAAAGGAAGGAAAAGGTGTCAATGAAATGGTTAAAGGGAATTATGTGGCCACCGACAACAAAGAGAAGGTTAGTGAATCAGTAGGCTTGCCCAAGGGAAAACAAATTCAAATTATAAGACAATAGTTATGTGAAAGATACAAAGATGCGATTATGAACAAAATCGTTTTTTTTTAGTTATATATCTATATGTGTGTGCACAAGTTGTAGTATCATAAAGGAAGATGAAGACTCGACGAAAGAAGAAAGGAAGGGATGTACTTTGTGAGGATTTCATGTTAAGAACAAGAACTAACAGAACACTAGAAGGACTATGATGCATAGCTGCGATGCAAACGAGTAATTAAGGAGAATTATGAGACAAATGACCTAAGATAATGAAAGGACGAGTCGTGGGAATAGATGGTGTTGAATATAAAGTTTCAATGGTATAGTATAGACATAAATAGGAATTCGAAACCTAGAGCAAGGAGAATTTCAAGGATATTAAGAAGATAGTCGTGGAGAAAGACTACGGCTAAAAGAGCATGGTATAGTCGGACACTCCATAAGGGGCTTAATAAATTCCGATGTCCCCATTAATTCATTAACCTAGGGGGATATTAGTCATGAGAGGTAGAAGTGAAAAGACAATAAAGAAGGCGTTTGGATTGTATCTGATATGTATAAGCATTTTGATTTGATACAAGAACTCAACTAGCAAAAAGGAAAACAAGTTAAACCATGCGATGAAAAGAACTCCGGCATTATATGGAATAGAGAAGTTGAAGGATCGCTAAGGTCAGCCAGATGACTATCAAAGACGGTTAACACTCAAAGGTTATAGTATATGAAACATCCTTTAAAAGGGGGGAAGAGCCAATTCAGTTCTAAGATAAGCTACAATATTCCGAAGCTCAAGAAAGGGAAATCTTAGCACTAGAAGAGATGAATGTTTTAGCAAGAGAAATAAGTATAGGGAGTTCAATGATCTCCAAAGGGAGGGGAGATAGTGTGCCTATGAATAGCAAGACAACAGTGCTACCTAAGATTAGAAAGTACCTCACAAGTCGTGGTGTCACAAGTCGCCTGTCATATCAAATGTGAGAGTATATGTTATAGAACTATATAGACAATCGTCTTGATGCAATGGCCGACAAAAATGGTGTAAGAACAACGATAGGGAGTCAAAGAAGAACATTGGCTAATTTAAGTCTCAAATGATCACCGGTACAAGAGAATCAAGGACTTAAGAAGAAAGCATACTCGTATCAAAAGGAAGTTATGATTAAGTAGGATTTTCTCTTAGTTCCATGTTTATGAGTTTATATTGCAATTATGGTAAAACTGAGGAGAGGAAATTGTAGGAAATGTTCAGGTATGAATAGGATGATATTATAAGGAATTAAAGAGTTCGACCAAGGAATTAAAAAGGAGATGGTGTGGTAGGTATATAAGGTCGACGAGTACAAAAAGAGATAATCTAAAGTAGCACCAAGAAGCAAGCAAGGAAGAGTGTCATATCTGAACAAAAGAATTTGTTTACTAGTAGAGAAATAAGGAGCAAGGCAAAAGAGTACAACAATTAAGAGTGCTCATAAACTGGCAGAGAGCCATAGCAATCATGAGTTAAGACCATCTTTATGGCAAGAGGTCCCAGGACAGTAACTAGATATCAATTGACCACTGAGTACATACATAAGAACATGAGGATATGGAACTAATGAATGAGTTCGATAGAGAATTGGGAGGATATGTGTCACACCCCGATCTTGCTAGGGTGTGATGGGCACCCGACCCTTACTTAGGGCCGAGCGAACCCTCAGACTCTTGCTGCACATAAAATCACGTCAAACTTTTTAAAACAAATAAGTTAAAGCATATAATAATTTTTTTTTCAGAAATATTCTTTTTCGTAGCTTCCAAGCCGAACAAATCTAAAGTCATACAAAATTCAATACATAACACAGACCGACATATCGGCTGACGGAGCCGCTTACAGACTGACAACTAATACCCAAGACGCTGTCTGCAAAGTCTCTAACATAAGTCCAGAAAGCATAACATACAAACTCTAACTCGGCAGCACTCCGGGAACAAAAGGGGCTTGCCATCTGCACTGGAATATCTTCTATACTGGCTTTAACTCAGCTGGGAGTACATGCGCGGCATGGAACGCAGCCCCCGAAGACAGGGGGTCAGTACGGAATATGTACTGAGTATGTAAGGCATGCATTACAAAGAAACAGAACCGTAACTGAGACAGATAGAACTAACAAATAAGTATAGTATTCAAAGTACCAGACGCTTATTATTTTTCAGACACAAAGCATGCATACCTGTTTCACATGTCAGTGGAAGTACAGAAGGTAAGTGTTTTAGCCAAAGTACCAAAATACTTATTCTACAATTACAGATCGTTTGTCCGAAGAGGTGCAGAAAATACAAAATACAGAACGGAGTACCGAACGTACCGAATGCTCGGGTGATGTCATATATCGGACAGAATACAGAACGTACAGAATACTCAGATGATGTCATATATCCGACGAAACACAGAACGTACAGAATACTCAGAGTGCTTACTTTCCGGACACAAATTATGCATATCGGAATCATGTAACATCTTCACAGATAACAGATCCCGGCCCTGTGATAAGGGACACGGTAACAGAATCATCATATGTCAAAATCATGTGTCAATATGTACATATGCAGATAGCAGATAACAGATCCCGGCCCTGTGATAAGGGACGCGGTAACAGAATCATCATATGTCAAAATCATGTGTCAATATGTACATATGCAGATAGCAGATAACAGATCCCGGCCCTGTGATAAAGGACGCGGTAACAGAACCCGGCCCTCTGGGAAGAGACGCGGTGAACAGAATCATATGCCATCCTGGCCGCCATCCCCATATCATCATATACAGATAACAGAACCCGGCTCTCCCACCGAGGGGCGCGGTGAACAATGCAGAGGAAACGCACGGTAACAGAACCTGGCCCGGGACGCAGTGAAAGAGACATTAAGTCATGCACGAAGCAGAAGAAGGGCACGATAACAGAACCTGGCCCGGGACGCAGTGAAAGAGACATTAAGTCATGCACGAGCAGAGTCATGAGAAACCATATGCACATAAATCCAAACTCAATGAATAGGTACAATTGCCGACATTCGAAGGCTCAGAAACGAGTTTCGGGTTCTTCCTAGTTAGTATCAGGAAGTTATGAGCATTTGAAATACAGAAACCTCTTCGGACTTCTAAGCGATCCGAGATCGTACATAAAAACATTAAGGCTTACAAAGAATACTCATATCAGAATATTCGGATCAGAAGACTCATATCTAGATCTTCATAGCCGAATACTTATATCGGAATACTTATATCAGAATACCCGTATCAGAACACTTATACCAGACACTCGTACCAGTATACCTAACTCAGAATACTTATATCAGAATATTTATATCGGATTATTTATATATTGGGTGCTTATATCAAAATACTTATATCGGAATATTTACATCAGAATGCTTATATCAAAATATTCGGATCAGAACGTTAGTATCGGAGTGTTCATATCAGGATAGTCGAGTCAGAATACTTATATCTGAGTTACTAGATACTTATAGCAAACTCGGAACATTAGCCAAAGTTTCTCTTAATTATCATACGGAAATAGGGCAAATACAACAATACAAATAGGTCTCGGGGGTTGTGGGCCCACCTTGGGTCAAGTCGAGGTGACATACGTAAAACTATAAACATTTGGTCTTATACGGTCATCTACGAAAGTTTCAGGGTAATCCAGTTCCGTTGGTGGAAGTTGCGTATGTTCAAACTACCTTTTCACTAAACATAATATAATCAATTCAATTATACTGAATGAAAAAGGGTTAAATATAAGCTCGGATTTCTAAGAGTAGAGTCATCCCCGAGGCTCGAGTCATAGCCTATCACATCTAGGACATGCCAAGAGAAAGAGGGGGTAAGCCTTACATACCTTAGCTGCGCCTTACGCTCGCTCAATTTCAATTCCCGTTTCGCCCAAAATCTACAAATGATCATGTTTACCCATTGTCAATAGTAAGACTTTTAGCATTCAAATCTTTATCTCATCACTTGTCTACAAAAATTTGGGCAGCATCTCCCCTATACATATAACATCCCCGAGATTTAACTCGGCTCCAACATCAATAACCAAACCAACAACAATAACAATCACCACAAAACACAACATAGCATAACTAGTCCTCTTTCCAACATAGTACAATAACTTTCATTTCCAACGTCATATTTCCAAACCAACCTCAATGTTTTCACATTCATTACTAATCAAGATCATTACAATACGATTCGGAAGCATTTCATATCATTTCTACAAGCTATTCACACGATATACAAAATATACAAACTTTCCACCAAAACCATAACCATACGAAACTTCTAATCTTCAACATACATATTCATAACACATTTCCATCTACCAATTTCATCAACAATAATCATAATTTGCACCTCAACAATTTCATTTTCATCATTACATAAATCATCCATTAAATCACAAAATTCCCCATAACAACTTACCAACCAATCTTTCATGAATTCTTTTCCTTTCTACATTCCACAACACAACAACAATCAAAATACTAAATAAAATTAGCTCATCATGCCCCACCAAAACAGCCCCCTATACGGCTACCACATCAACACCGACAAACGAATTTATATCGCTATTTCTTCCATCCTAATCCGTTAAATCTTTAAATAAACTTGTTAACAATGAAAAGGAACCTTCATATTACCTTAAGTAGGTAGCCACCACGTTATCACTCTCCTCCTTGGTTGATTTTTAGCTCAAATTGAAGACAACGCGACGTATAACACTTTTCTCTTCATGGGCTTCGGAATTCGGGGCTCGGATTTTGGTCAAAAATTGATTTTTCTCTCTAGGATATTTTCTCTCTTTTCCTCCAGAAATTTATGGATGTTTAGGTGTGAAAAATGAGGGGGGAAACGCTGAAATGTTACTTAAATAAGATGGGTCATGGGCCTAACCCGGTTGGGCCCGAGTTGGGCCTAGCCGACTGACCTTTCGACCTTACAACGTCCATATCTCCTTGTACCAACGTCACCTGGGAACCCACGACCTATGGTTGGAAAGCTACTTCAATTATCTACAACTTATTTGGCTTGGTAATTTTCCAAATTCCGAACTTATAATACCGTTTTGGCTCCTCGAAGTCAGGTTACCCGAAAACGTTTTCTTAAAAATATTCGTTTGGAGGGCTTCCACTTTGATTTGTCCCAAGGGTCCTTCTTGAGTTGTGTTTAACTCCACGTATGTGATTCATATTACTTTTCAGATGTTCCAAAAAAAAATCTCGATGTGTGGGCCCCACCTTAGCAAATAATCCGACGTTCAAAAATACGGGATATAACAATATGAAAGAAGACTAATGAGCACATAGTATAAGATCATGGAGATCAGGAACTAAAGGAGGACAACCATTTCAAGAAACTAATAAAAGTGTCGTAAGCTCGCAAGCTACAACATTCGAGGACAAATGTTCCTAAGGAGGAAAGGATGTTACACCTCGCATTCTCAGATCATGAGCATGCCACGTAGTTGTCACACCCTAATTCCGCTAGGGTGTGCTGAGCACCCGACCCCATATCCGGAGCCGAGCGAACCCACAGATTCTTATTACACAAATATTTTCTTCGGACTCCGAAAATCAAATAGAAGTAAAATACATATTAAGTTTTCAAAATGTTTCTTTTATCGTTCTCAAAATTAAACAAAATCTGTAATTATATCATATTTATCACATAACACAAAATAACATATCGGCTGATGAAGCCGCTTACAGACTCACAACCAATACCCACAACGCTGTCTGCAAAGTCTCTAACATAAGTCCAGAAATCTTAACATACAAACTCTGACTCGGCAGCACTCCGGGAACAAATGGAGCTTGCCATCTCCGCTGGAACATCCTCTATAAAACTGCACATCGTATGGGTGTACCTGCGTGGCATGAAACGCAGCCCCCGAAGAAGAGGGGGGTCAGTACAGAATATGTACTGATTATGTAAAGAATAAAATACAGAAAACAGAACCATAACCGAAACAATAGTACAAAAGGTTACACGTCAGAAAAGGTACAGATCCAGAATATCAAAATGGTTATTTCCCAGACGTAGACCGTGTATACCAATATCGTATGTCAGAAGAAATACAAAAGGTACAGAATGCCGAAATCTTATTTTCCAGACACAGATCATGCATGTCAGAATCATGTATCACGTATGCATATAACAAATAACGTGCCCCGTCCCTCCATTGAGGGACGCGGTGGATGAAATCATATATGTCAATATCGTGTATCAAATATGCATGTAACGTGCCCCGGCCCTTGGTGAGGGACGCGGTGGATCATGTATCATGTATGCATATAACGTGCCCCGGCCCTTGGTGAGGGACGCGGTAAATCATATATCGTGCATGCCAATGTCATGTATCATGTATGCATGTGACGTGCCCGGACCCTCTTTTGCGGAACGCGGTGAACAAATCATGTGCCATCCTGGCCACCGCCCCATCATCATATCATAAATATAACGTGCCTCGGCCCTCGGTGAGGGACGCGGTATTACATGCCCCGGTCCGCAAGTGAGAGGGACGCGGTGAACAATGCAGAGGAGTACGCACGAGAACATGTCCTGGCCCGGGCTCAGTGAATAGACATTTCCAGACTTGCACGAACAGAGTAGTCTGAAACCATATGCACACAATCAAGACTCAGTACATATACACACTTACCGACATCAGAAGATTCAATAGAATAATCGTACGTGCTGTCGTGTGACAACCAAAACATCAGAGTTTACAGAAGATATTCGTATCAGAAGGCTCGTAGCAAATTATTCATAACAGATTACTCATAACATAATTCATATATAAGATTACATACCGAGATCAGAATACTTTTATTGGAATGCTTTTATCAGAATACTTATATCAGAATATTCATATCAGAACGCTTTTATCTCAATACTTATATCAGAATACTTGTATCAAAATACTTATGTCAGAATACTTGTATCAAAATACTTATGTCAGAATACTTATATCAAAATACTCATAACGGATTATTTATATCAGATTACATACTCATATTAGAATATTCATATCGAAATATTCGTATCAAAATGTTCATATCAGGATACTTATATCAGAGTTGGGATCCCTCATATCAAATCACTTGTATCGGACTAGTTGTATCAGAATAGTCAAATTAGAATACTTATATCGGAGTTCCTAGATGCTTATTTCAGAGGATGCATACGAATCAAAACAACTCGAAACAGTAGTCAAAAGTTTTCCTTGATTATTGTACGGAAATGAATAATATAAGATAACACAAGTAGGTCTCGGGGACTGTGGGCCCACCTCGGGTCAAGTCGAGGTAGCGTACACAAATTACGTACATTGAACTTTATGGGTCCACTTATGAAGGTCTTAGTGTCATTCGGTTCCATTTGGGCAAGTTATAGATGTCACGACCCGACTAGGGGCCGCGACGAGTACTTGATACTTGTACCGAGCACCCCTTATCTCGTATCATGTTCTTATGCTAAGTGGGTCGTGATACTGATTATCATCATTCCTCTAGTTAACATTACTAATTATAGCATTATTATAAACATATATTAATATACATTACTAACTTGATATACGGGAACGGGAGCAAACAAGATCATAAAACATCTGACTGTACATAGCTGTCTACGAGCCTCTAACATAATACATATGATAAGAAGATGGGCCGGGTTCCGCCAAGCCCAAGTATGTGCACGAAAGTAATACCACTAAACTGGAGCTCCGGAACAACTGGAGCACTTCACTGTACCGCTGAAGAGCTCCTAGGATTCAAGTCCGTCAACCTGCTTACCTGCGCGGCATGAAACGCAGCGTCCGCAAGAAGGGACGCCAGTACGAAAAGTGTACCGAGTATGTAAGGCATGAGTAATATCATGAGATCATAATAGAAAACATAAAACACAACATGGGAGATGGGTATAACCTGTATCGCTGTTTGTCTACCATGATAGATGTTATGCAAGTTAACTTTACCTTCTGGGGTAATGTATAGATACTGCAAGTAAAGTGCCCGACCGTGTGGGTACGGTGTGTGTAACTGCCCGACCATGAAGGTGCGGTGGACTACTCTCTGAGTAGACCATGAAATAAAGGAGTAATCTGTCATCTGAGTGCCCCTTGGGGTGGTTGTCATGCATGCTAGCTTTTAAAAAAAAACCATGTAAATATCTGTAAGTAAACTGCCCGACCACGTAGGATCGGTGTATAGCTGTCCGCCCATATAGGAACGGTGTATAAGCCCGCGTCCAGGCCTCCTGCGTCTGGGGTATAATCTGCCCACTGCAGTGGTGTGTCTGCCCGGCCGCCCGTTGGGCGGCGCGGTGTCATAAAATAAATCATACATATATATGAAGCATGCATGAGAGCCCAAGTGAAAACTGCAACTCCATCGGAGTGACGTAAGGTCGGTAACCTCCGATTTATTATTATGGAATCGTCATGATCGTTATGTCTTACCTTGAAGGAACTAGCATTATAAGGCGAGACTGTCAACAAAGAATAGCGTTAAGGAAGCACGTAGAATGAAGTCATAGACTTCATAAGACGATAATTCATACACTTTGAAGTCTTTTATAAATTAGTGTCATATCCAAGAAATAGGATTAAGAATCAAAACTAGCTTAACACTTTCATACTCATGTTAAATTCTTAACTTGAAACTCTTAGTCATAGAATCATCCTTATCATACTTGTCATATACATACTCTCTTTCTTATTATCATTGTCATTAACATCATGGAAGTATTCTCATTAGTATGGTTACAACACTTATCGTTTGGCGAACAGAACAGTAAAGGAAAATCTGAGACCAATGGGCCCACCTCAAGTCAAATGAGGCGGCGTATACAATGTACATATATTACATTTCATGACATCACTTACGAGAGTTTTAGGATGGTCGGACCCTATTCATGCAAGTTCTAGGTATTTAGACGATTCTTTCAACTATTCATAGGCATTTAATTCAATTCTACTGAATGAATAGTAGTCAAATTCAAACTCGAATTTCTAGAATTAGAGTGGCCCCCGAGACACGTTTTCAGGCCTACTACGTCTAAGACATGCCAAAGAAGGAAAGGGGCAGCCTTACATACCTTTCTTGCTTTTTAAGCACGTCGAAACTCCAATGCCGTTTCGTCAAAAACCTACAAATGGTCACATTTGCCAATTACTATTCATGAGGTTCAAAATTCCAACTTTGGTTTAGTACTTTTCTACCGAAATTTCGGCAGCATCTCCCCTATAAATATGACACCCCGAGAATTTAACTCGGCTCAAATGTCAACAACAACCATGCCAACAACATCAATTATCGACTAAAATCGCTTTCTAACACAAATAGTCCTTTTTCTACATAAAGCAACAACTTCCAAACTAAATTTGCATTTATAAACCATTGTCAATATTTTCATATCCACATACTAATTTAAGATCCTTCCAACATAAACTAAGAGCATTCCAAGCTATATATCCAACATTCAACAATTCCATCAATTTTCATATTCAATCCAAAATCCTTATATACGCAACAAAACCATTCCAGCACATTTCCTACTTACTAATTCATCTCCAGCAACAACAATCTACCCCTTAACAACTTCATTATCTTAATATCATAAAATCATATTAATATGACATAATTCTCTACATTCCGTTTTCATGCCAACTTACACCATGTATGCTTCATTTACATTGTAATGATCACAACAACACAACTAACATGTGAAACAAAATAAATACATCACCATTTCATCCACCTATAGGCCACGGCCAACATGCAATTTTTCAACTTCATCCCATTTTCATTCAACTTTCATTTCCATTAAAATTTTCATAATAACCACAACTAGAATACAACATAAAATCAACTAATCTTGCCTACACCACACATGCATACTCACGGCCACACCATGCAAATCTCCACAAGTTCATGAATTCTATCCATTCCTTCATACTACAATATAAACAAGCCTTTATAATATCATAAAAAGGATTAAATCTTACCTTTTCCTCACAATTCCTCAACTTGGCTAGGTTGTCAACTTGCAACAAAGAGAGAGATTCTTGCTTCAACAACTATACCATGTTGAAGAGCATCCTTGAATTAGTAGAAACACATGAAGAACCAAATTTTTGGAACAAGATTCCTTGGTCTTCTTTTTCTCCTCTCTTGGCCGAACCTAGGCTTCTTGTTGCTCTCTTCTTCTTCTTTTTTTTTGTTCTCTTGAATTTTCTAGAGTTGTAAAATGATGACTTTGTCTCATTTTTTTCCACCACTTCTCTATATATATTTTCCCACAAGCATGTGAGGGGCACATGCCCCCTCTCTAGAAATTTCTCAAATTAAAACAAAGATGACTTATTTGTCATCTTTTTCATTTTTTTTCTTTTCCCCTTTTTTTTTTTCTAGCATTTTGGGAAATTACCATTTCGCCCTTTGTCTTCCACATTATTTCCATTGGCCATTATGCAAATTTCTCTCTTTACCCTTGGCCTTTCTCAATATTTCCATCCTAATAATAGTCATAAATAATATTCATAGCAACTTGTACATTAAAATAACTTTCGAAAATGACCTTGTCCTTAACTTACCACGACCCTCTCAGATTGTCCGAATGTATGAAATACGGGATATAACATTAGATGTTTCAGCACTTATTCTTAACAAGACATGAAGAATTTGATTCAATTCTACTGAATGAAAAAGGGTCAAATTCAAATTCGGATTGCAAGGAATGGAATCGCCTGAGGCTCGTATCCAAACCTAATAGGTCTAAGACATGCCAAAAGAAGGAAGGGTAAAGCTTTACATACCTTTTCCGCTTCTTACGCTACTCCAAATTCAAGTCCCAAACTCTCCAAAATCTACAAATGGTCACATTTACCAAACATTAATTAGGAGCCTTTAGAAGTTAAATCTTAAAGTAACACTTGTCTACGGAAATTTTGGCAGCATTTCCGTTGTAAATGCGCCATCCCCGAGAATTTAACTCGGCCAAAAATACAACAACAATACCAACAGCAATACCAACAACATTCACAATCACTACAAAACACATTCCAACATAAATAACCCTCCTTTCTACATAATGCAACAACTTCTACTCCAACTTCACACATTCAAACTAATGTCAACGCTTTCATATTCATTCACTAATCCAAGACCATTCAAACACAATTCGAATGCATTTCACATTATTCTACAAAATGCGCAAAAATTCCACCAAACCATAATCCACCCAAAACCTCCAATTTTCAACATAAACATTCACAACACTTTTTTATCTTCTAATTTCACTTACAACAATCACCATTTGCATCCTACAACTTCATTTTCTCAATTACATAATTTATAATAAAATCACATACTTTCCGACAACAACTCAACAACAAAATTTTCATGCTAACTTAAGCCATTATTCTTCCATTTACTTCACAAAGCAAAAATCAACACAATTAACATACTAAATAATATTTGTTCATCTCCCCTTCACCCTACACCACACGGCCACACACACATTCAATATTCTTCATGAATTTCATCCATCTTCACATACTACAACATTCACAAACATCCATAACATATAGAAGAAGAGAAATTCTTACCTTTTCCTTCAACTTCCTCACTTGACTAAAGTTGTGAACTTGCAACAAAGAGGAAGATTCTTGCTTCAACAACTATACCATGTTAAAGAGGGCCTTCAAATTAGTAGGAATACATGAAGAAACAAAGTTTTGGAACAAGATTTCCCATGGCCAAATTTCCATGGGGTTGGCCGAATGGCCTCCCCTTTGTTCTTGCTCTCTTTTTTTTTTTTTGTTGTCTTGAATTTTCTAGAATGAAAATGATGAATACATGGCCCTTTTTATTATTAACCACATGGATTAATTAATCCATGGGCTTGGGCTAAGGCTTGGCCGGCCACCTCTTAGACTTGGGCCTCTTTTTCCCCTTTTTTTTTTAGCCCAATTAGTTGGCTAGCATTTGTAATTCATGGAACAAATTTTTTTCAAAATTCCAATTTTTCCCTTAGCATCCCTCGAGATGTTTCGCATCAATATTTCTCATGAACAACTTATATACCAAACAAGATCAAAATATAGTCTTATCTTTAACTTGTCACAATTATTTCAAATTTCCCAAATGTGCAAAAATGCGGGATATAACATTCTCCCCCCTTTAGAACATTCGTCCTCGAATGTTTAACTGACCTTATGGGGTGTCGTAATACTTCGGGAGGGTTCTTTTTATAGTTATCCTTTGTTGGCTTTCCGATGTGGATCCTTTACAACTATAATTGAGCATCGCTTCACGTCGATGATTCATATACTTTCATAGCATATCTCCTCATACTCCACACAGTCACTGGGCCATGAACTATCTTCTAGTAACCGACGAATCCTTTTCGCTCTTTCACAAACGCTGTGTTCTTTCTTCTTTCAAGAAATTCCAAACCAAACATAGGTACAATAGTCGTCGTCATCCGAAATATCCTTTAAGTCCTTATCATTCTCTGCATTATTCTTTTAATGTGCCGACATGTTTAAGTCTAACCTAATACGTTCTCTCCCCCCCTTTATAAGGGGTTCCTTATATGTGTCACAATCTTCGAGTATCCTCGTTTTCGGTTACATGTCATTCCTCGTCCTTCTTTCCAATTCTACGCATAACATTTTGAAAACTCCATATCATAAGTTTTTCTTTCACTTTATGACTGTATCGTCATTCTTGTCAACATTCTCATATCTTTTCTTGTTTCACATCTCTCGTCATCGCCACTATTCCCTTATCCTTACTTGTTGCAATTGTTTTTTTTTTAACCCCACGCATTCCTCTTTTGTTCTATGTTACCATACGTTGTTCGTTTTACGTACCTGTCTTTGGGTTTTTATCCAAGTAGTCTCATGCCTTACCTGTAATTCCTTTCGGACTTCACGTACTAAGGTTTCTTACCTTTCACCTTTTCTGACACTCTAATCTTTTTATCTCCCACCTACACTCTTTCCTTCTTCCCGAATACCGTTGTGTTAAAGCTTTTCCATCCCCAGCCTGTAGCGAAAATATCATCGGTTTATCTTATAACACTTGCACCATTTACTTCTGTTGTCACTCAAACTTCGATGCCCTTACTCAATTAATGCTTTCCATACCGTAGTGCCAGTTACCGGGACATACGTGTCCATTAATACAATCACAGATGAGATACATATCCATATATATATACATATAATTATTATCAGCTAGCCCACAAAACACTTCAAAACGCTATTCAAGCCTATCCAAATTCCAGAGCCGTGACATACTTTCTGTCTCTTCTCTAGTCTAACCCATCGCGTACTATGTGGCCTTTTATGGTCTCCAACTATCCCGTATATTCTAATTTCACTCAGGCTATTCTAGCTTTCCATTCGTCTCTTACAGCTAAATCTTTGGAATTTCTTGCATACTTCCCAGGGGGTCACCCATCCTAGAATTGCTTCCACCTGAGCACGCTTAACCTCGAAACTTTGCTAGAATCCGGTGCCTCAATGCTGATATTTTCGCGTCCACTTCCTCGCATGATCTTTATTACATGTTCTGGAGCGAGTCGAAGTCTTACAGATTTCGAAACATTTTCGTAACACGTCCTTTCTTTTACAATTACCGTTTTGCCCTTTTCAACCCTCAGTATTCACCTTTCACTTTTACGCATAATTACCTTCCGTCCTGGGTCCCCAGGGTCCCATTGATAACAAATGTACCTTCATCGCCATTTCTTATACATACACGGTTACCAGCCTGTTTGGATTTCCACTCACCATTCGTACATAATAATTTACAGCAACTGCTTGTCAACTTTCTCTGAGTCCTTCAACAGACCTTGTTCTTTTACTTCTTATACCATTATTTCTTTTCAAAATCTGTACACAACAAATATCAACAATGCCTTACAGATCATACGGCTATGTACCACATTCTAGCCATCCGGAACTGCCAATTTCAGGTGATAGAACAATATATCCATACTTACCCTTGTGACCTTTTCATATCATCACTTACCTTTTTCCATCGTATGTAAGGCTTACAGAAGGAGTTTCGTTTTTCCTATAACTTGGCTCTATCGCACGATCTATGACAGAAAGAAGGTAAACAATCCCTAGATGCCCCGTAGCCTCCTGTTTATAAATGTGGCGCGCTTCACACCATAAACAGGACTCTACCGGACACGACTTTGCAGACAACCCCTAGGACAGACCTGCTCTGATACCACTTTGTCACACCCTAATTCCGCTAGGGTGTGATGGGCACCCGACCCCATATCCGGAGCCGAGCGAACCCACAGATTCTTATTACACACATATTTTCTTCGGACTCCGAAAATCAAATAGAAGTAAAATACATATTAAGTTTTCGAAATCATTCTTTTATCGTTCTCAAAATTAAAAAAAATCTGTAATTATATCATATTTATCACATAACACAAAATAACATATCGGCTGAGGAATCCGCTTACAGACTCACAACCAATACCCACGACGCTGTCTGCAAAGTCTCTAACATAAGTCCAGAAATCATAACATACAAACTCTTACTCGGAAGCACTCCGGGAACAAATGGAGCTTGCCATCTCCGCTGGAACATCCTCTATAAAACTGGACATCGTATGGGTGTACCTGCGTGGCATGAAACGCAGCCCCCGAAGAAGAGGGGGTTAGTACGGAATATGTACTGAGTATGTAAAGCATAAAATACAGAAAACAGAACCATAACCGAAACAATAGTACAAAAGGTTACACGTCAGAAAAGGTACAGATCTAGAATATCAGAATGGTTATTTCCCAGACGTAGACCGTGTATACCGATATCGTATGTCAGAAGAAATACAAAAGGTACAGAATGCCGAAATCTTATTTTCCAGACACAGATCATGCATGTCAGAATCATGTATCACGTATGCATATAACAAATAACGTGCCCCGGCCCTCCATTGAGGGACGCGGTGGATGAAAACATATATGTCAATATCGTGTATCAAATATGCATGTAACGTGCCCCGGCCCTTGGTGAGGGACGCGGTGGATCATGTATCATGTATGCATATAACGTACCCCGGCCCTTGGTGAGGGACGCGGTAAATCATATATCGTGCATGCCAATGTCATGTATCATGTATGCAGGTAACGTGCCCCGGCCCTCTTTTGCAGAATGCGGTGAACAAATCATGTGCCATCCTGGCCACCGCCCCATCATCATATCATAAATATAACGTGCCCCGGCCCTCGGTGAGGGACGCGGTATTACATGCCCCGGTCCGCAAGTGAGAGGGACGCGGTGAACAATGCAGAGGAGTACGCACGAGAACATGTCCTGGCCCGGGCTCAGTGAATAGACATATCCAGACTTGCACGAACAGAGTAGTGCGAAACCATATGCACACGAATCAAGACTCAGTACATATACACACTTACCGACATCAGAAGATTCAATAGAATAATCGTACGTGCTGTCGTCTGACAACCAAAACATCAGAGTTTACAGAAGATATTCCTATCAGAAGGCTTCGTAGCAAATTATTCATAACAGATTACTCATATCATAATTCATATATCAGATTACATACCGAGATCAGAATACTTTTATCGGAATGCTTTTATCAGAATACTTATATCAGAATATTCATATCAGAACGCTTTTATCTCAATACTTATATCAGAATACTTGTATCAAAATACTTATGTCAGAATACTTGTATCAAAATACTTATGTCAGAATACTTATATCAAAATACTCATAACGGATTATTTATATAAGATTACATACTCATATTAGAATATTCATATCGAAATATTCGTATCAAAATGTTCATATCAGGATACTTATATCAGAGTTGGGATCCCTCATATCAAATCACTTGTATCGGACTAGTTGTATCAGAATAGTCAAATTAGAATACTTATATCGGAGTTCCTAGATGCTTATTTCAGAGGATGCATACGAATCACAACAACTCGGAACAATAGTCAAAAGTTTTCCTTGATTATTGTACGGAAATAAATCAAATAAGATAACACAAGTAGGTCTCGGGGACTGTGGGCCCATCTCCGGTCAAGTCGAGGTAGCGTACAAAAATTACGTACATTGAACTTTATGGGTCCACTTATGAAGGTCTTAGTGTCATTCGGTTCCATTTGGGCAATTTATAGATGTTTCAGCACTTATTCTTAACAAGACATGAACAATTTGATTCAATTCTACTGAATGAAAAAGGGTCAAATTCAAACTCGGATTGCTAGGAATGGAATCGACCCGAGGCTCGTATCCAAACCTAATAGGTCTAAGACATGCCAAAAGAAGGAAGGGTAAAGCTTTACATACCTTTTCCGCTTATTACGGTACTCCAATTCAAATCCCAAACTCTCCAAAATCTACAAATGGTCACATTTACCAAACATTAATTAGGAGCCTTTAGAAGTTAAATCTTAAAGTAACACTTGTCTACGAAAATTTCGGCAGCATTTCCCTTGTAAATGCGCCATCCCCGAGAATTTAACTCGGCCAAAAATACAACAACAATACCAACAACATTCACAATCACTACAAAACACATTCCAACATAAATAACCCTCCTTTCTACATAATGCAACAACTTCTACTCCAACTTCACACTTTCAAACTAATGTCAACGCTTTCATATTCATTCACTAATCCAAGACCATTCAAACACAATGCGAAAATATTTAACATTATTCTACAAAATGCACAAAAATTCCACCAAACCATAATCCACCCAAAACCTCCAATTTTCAACATAAACATTCACAACACATTTTTATCTTCTAATTTCACTTACAACAATCACCATTTGCATCCTACAACTTCATTTTCTCAATTACATAATTTATAATAAAATCACATACTTTCCGACAACAACTCAACAACAAATTTTTCATGCTAACTTAAGCCATTATTCTTCCATTTACTTCACAAAGCAAAAATCAACACAATTAACATACTAAATAATATTTGTTCATCTCCCCTTCACCCTACACCACACGACCACACACACATTCAATATTCTTCATGAATTTCATCCATCTTCACATACTACAACATTCACAAACATCCATAACACATAGAAGAAGAGAAATTCTTACCTTTTCCTTCAACTTCCTCACTTGACTAAAGTTGTGAACTTGCAACAAAGAGGAAGATTCTTGCTTCAACAACTATACCATGTTAAAGAGGGCCTTCAAATTAGTAGGAATACATGAAGAAACAAATTTTTGGAACAAGATTTCCCATGGCCAAATTTCCATGGGGTTGGCCGAATGGCCTCCCCTTTGTTCTTGCTCTCTTTTTTTTTTTTTGTTGTCTTGAATTTTCTAGAATGAAAATGATGAATACATGGCCCTTTTTATTATTAACCACATGAATTAATTAAACCATGGGATTGGGCCAAGGCTTGGCCGGCCACCTCTTAGACTTGGGCCTCTTTTTCTCTTTTTTGTTTTTGAGCCCAATTAGTTGGCTAGCATTTGTAATTCATGGAACAAATTTTTTTCAAAATTCCAATTTTTCCTTTAGCATCCCTCGAGATTTTTCGCATCAATATTTCTCATGAACAACTTATATACCAAACAAGATCAAAATATAGTCTTATCTTTAACTTGTCACAATTATTTCAAATTTCCCAAATGTACAAAAATGCGGGATATAACAGTAGTTCACCATATTGATGGAGTATCGGAGGCGTTCCATGAAGTTTTGGAAGGTACAAGCCATGGGAAGTTCGTAACAAGGAAGTAAAGGATGAATTACGATCTCGTAAGTCGTAACCGGGAAGGACAACCATGAAACCAAAGGACATGACCATTATCCAGTATGATTAATGATAAATATCATGTATGTAAGGTATACCGGAAGGTTTTATAAGGAAATGAGTGGAAGAAGTGGAGTAGTACGACTTTGGAGAAAGTATGGGTAATGTTTTGTGTGAAAGTTTTGGTCCAAATTGAGGGATGAATATCTCTTAGCATATGAAGTGTTTTGAAGTGAAACAAAAGCTTAACATCAATTTCGTCGAGTCTAGTTTCCAACGCAATAAACCGCTTGTTTATAGGACATCGAAGTAGAGAATTATGGACGTTACAAGTTCAGCTGACAGAGCAAAAACACGTGCTACAGTATTGCTACGGTATTGCTACATTACTGCAACAGTAAAATACTGCAGTGACCCGACCCGAATTTGACCCTTATATAAAGGGTAAAAACCCCCTTTGTAATCAGATTTTGCCAGAAAATTCCAGAAATTGAAGAGAGAGAGAGGGAAACAAAAAGTGAGCAATTTTCAAGTAGTGGAGTAGTAGTTTAGGTCCGGGTAATGCATGGTTGCGATTCTAGTATTGTTTTGCGGTGGATTTTAGCGTAGATATTGAGGATATTGCTGTATTAACAAGAAAAAAAGGTATGAATCTTTATCTTTTGGTATTATTTAAGGCTTATTCTCGGAGACAAAGTCGTTAAATAATTGGGTAGTAAGTTGGTTAGTTATGGAAGTTGGAAAACAGCGTGTGGCTGTTTTATGGAGCCTATTGTGGTTGATAATATTGTTGTGATGTTGGTATTGTTGTTGTTGTAGTTAGTTGTTGGATTGTAATTTCAGGCTAGGCATATAAACAGGGGAGGTGCTGCCGGAATTTCGGCAGATTCTAAATGGAATTAAATTGAAGGCTTAAGATGAGCGTATGACATTGTGCCTAATAATAGTATGAATGGTTTATATGTAGATTTACGAGCTTGGAAGGATAAACGTTGAATGACTAAGGCGACCGAAAGGTATGTTAATGCTCGTCCCTTTCTTTCAAAGGCATGATTCCTATGGTATGAGTCCATAAGTGTTTCCATAACCTCCTTGATTTCAAAAGCTAGAAGTTATGACTCTTAAAGCTTCTTATGATGTTAAAAATGAGAATGTTTTTATCAGGATTACGTTGAGGATGATTTTATGCTTAAAGGTCTCAAATATGATTTCAACGATGATGTAAAAATGTTAAGCTATTTCATGATTTTCTCGATTAATTTCATTGTTGTTGATCTCACCTTATAAATTGTTCCTTCAAGGTGGGATAGAGCGATAGTTTTTAGTTGAACTCCTATGCATGCCATGATTATAATATATGTATATAGCTATTTTGTGACATTACAGAGTTCTATTATTTCATTTTGATTACGCACTGCACTCATTTTCATTCTTCATGTATATATAAGGCATGGTTGACAGGGGGTGACGCTGTGACCTTTGTTGTATATATATAAGGCACAGTTGATAGAGGGTGACGCTGTGACCTTTTTTGTGTGTATATATGGCACAGTTGACAAGGGGTGACGCTGTGGCCTTTGTTGTGATGTGTATATGTATGGCACAGTTGATAGGGGGTGACGCTGTGGCCTTTGTTGTGGTGTGTATATATATGGCAAAGTTGACAGGCAGTGACACTGTGGCCTTTGTTGTGATGTGTATATGTATGGCACAGTTGACAAGGGGTGACGCTGTGGCCTTTGTTGTGGTGTGTATATATATGGCACAGTTGACAGGGGGTGACGCTGTGGCCTTTGTTGTCATATTTCTATGGATATATGTGTATCTTTGATATAGCTGTACTGATGCATTTATTTTGCCCATTCACTGACATATCTCAAATGTTTTCTAGGAATTTATGTACATGTTTATTTCATGCCTTACATACTCAGTACACTATTCGTAATGACCCCCTTTCTTCGGGGGATGTGTTTCATGCCCGCAAGTATAGACACTCAGTTTGGTGATCCTCCGGTTTAGGACTTCAGCTCAGTTGCTTGGAGGGCTCTAGTGTTCCGCAGCTCGAGTCGTTTCGGTACAGATCCTTTGACATAGGCTTTGTTATACTTTTAGAGGTCTGTAGACATATGTGGGTTGCGTATATACGGTTTGATTAGATATGCAGATGTAGTTCGTTTTGGATATTCCTGTGCATAGTGGAAGCCTTATCGGCTTGCATATTTTGTTATGTTTGGTTGGCTGTGGCTCCTCAAGAGACAGGTTCTTTTTTATGTATGATATGATGAGTTTACAGCGTGCTTTTATAGATTGCCATATTGTTTCCAGTTTCGATCTGATCATATCGAGCAGGTTCATATACGGGTGTCCAGTTCGGGCACTGGTCATGGCCCATCGGTTTGGGTCGTGACACTTTAAATCAAGTTGTATACGTAGAAGCTCTTGTACTATTCAAACCAGATTTCTTGGGTAGCTTATGTATTTTCGCAATTATTACTTTTATATGATATTTGAGATTTATTACCATTTATATTATTCTTCCACATTGATAGATTGTATTTTGGGTAAGTGTCACGACCCGACTAGGGGGCCGCGACGAGCACCCGGTGCTACCCCACCCGAGCACCCCCTTATCGTACATAACATAACATCTAGGTGAACCATAAGTTAATTCGTGCTTTTCTTATCGTTAATCATACTGATCCCATTAGACGACCATCATCATTTAACATATCGTAGGTATCTATGCCACATCATAAGTACAAGGCCGACGAGGCCAACCAAAGATATACAAAACATGGGCCGACATGGCCGAACATCTCTACCCACATACACATGACTACGAGCCTCTAAGAGTATTGTTATGTCCCGTGTTTTCGCATAATTGGAAATTTAGAAATAATTGTGACTTGTATGTTGTAAGGCAATATTTTGATTTTTGTTAATATGCCTATGTTGTTTATGAAAAACATTGGTGTGGAAATGTGGAGGAAGGCCAAGGGCAAATTTGGAATTTCGGAAATTAGTTTCGAAAATTACAAACGAGATTTCAACTAATTGGGCTCAACAAATTAATGCAAAAATTGAAGCCCAAAGCCAAGGGGTGGCCGGCCAAACCATGGCCCAAACCCAACAAATAGATCATGTGCTTTGCATGTGATCATTAAATCAAGGAAGCATACTATATATTCATGCTAATCCTTAGAATGTTCAAGAAGAACAAATCAAAACAAAAAAAAATTGAAGAGCTCAAAAAGCCCCTCTCGGCCGAACCCTATAGGAAAAGAAAAAAAAATTCCAAGCTTTGATTCTAATCTAAAAATCTTATTCTTCTTGTATTCATAGAGTATGCAAGACGCTCTCCGACGGGATACAATTAGTTAAGCGAAAGAACCACATTTGCGGCAAGTCGGAATTTCAAGAAAAAGGTAAGATTTCTATGTTTTTATGTTATGAAATGGATATATATGTTATAGTGATTAGAATTGGATGAAGAATATGGGATTGTGTTGTGTTGTTCATGGCCGTGTGTGTGTGGGTGGAAGGTGTTTGGCCGTGTACCATATAGGGAGGAGGAGAAGTGGATTCAAGTTTGTTTGGATTGATTAGTTGTATTATGGTGACCTCTTGTGATGCAAATGAAGGTTTAATGAATTGAATTGGCATTGAAATTCCTTGTATGTAATTATGAGAAATTATGTGAATTTTATATGATTTTGTGTAAGTATGGGAGTAAGGTTCTAGAATAAGAATTCATGTTGTTATTAATGAATTTGGAATTAAACAATGCGAGTTAGTATGTTCGTCATAGTTGTTGACGTTTCGGGTAGAATATGGAAAGCGGCGGATTGCTTAAATCCATATAAATCGCTTGGGACATTATTGGATTGTGTTTGAATAATCTTCAATGAGTAAATAAATATGATAATGTTGATATTAGTTTGGTATTGTGATGTTTGAATGAAAATTGTCAACTTATATAGAAAGGAAAAATATTGAAGTTAGAGTGCTTTAGTTGTGGTTTATGTTGTTTGTGATGTTTGGGATGTTGTGTTGATGTATAGTGAGCCGAGCTAAGTCTCGGGATGTTATATATATAGGGGAAATGCTGCCGAAATTTCGGTAGACAAAAATGAAGTTAAGGGAATTCTTAAGTTTTGAAATCTCTAATTGGTAACTTTGACCATTTGCAGATTCTGGACGAAACGGGATCTGAGTTTTGGGTGAGCATAAGACGCTTATAAGGTATGTAAGACTCCCCACTCCTTCTTTTGGCATGACTTAGTATGTTAGGTTGATATCCGAACCCCGGGAGAAATTCTGCTCCTCGAAATCCGAATTAGAAAATGGTTACTATTCATTCAATTCAATTGAAGCCTAATGACCCTACTTTGGCTAGAAAGCAATCAAACGTCCGAAACTTGTGCAAATGCAATCGGATTACTTCGAAACCTTTATGAATGATCCCATAGACCCTAAATGTCCGTAATTCATGTTCGCCACCTCGATTGGACCTGAGGTGGGCCCGCTAACCCCGAGATGCCTTATTTGTCCTATTAGGCTATCTTTTTTGGATAAGTTTCGATAAAGAATCTTCGATTTTGAAATTGTCCTCTATGAAATAATGTTTTGATTACTATGATATACTAAGCTACGTTTTGAGCCATACGTACCACTTTGGAAACATGTTGGTGAAATGAACTTCTGTACTAACTAATTATTCGAATATTTTGATTAATGAATTGACTTACGAAGTAATCAAATTTTGAAAGGCTATTTTGATATATAAATTGCATTATTTGCTCACGACTCCGCTCGTGCCCTTATTATGACCTAGTTCACCGGTTCTCGGGCCGGTTATAATTCGTGCGCATTATGATAAATTCGGCCGTATGCTGTGTTACGGTTCCCGAGACCTCGCCATAGGGCTGGGTTCCGTTTGGTGTTATGCTGTGATATGGCTGGTGATATGATATGCTGATATGTGTGTGCTCGGGGATGTACGGAGATTTGAACCTTCTGGTGTTATGCTGTGTGTGGCACCAGCGTCGGAGTGGTGACCACGTTCCTGAGCTTTGCATGATTTCGTTTGCATTATGTATATATGATTTTGATAAACATTTTGATATACTGTTCGGTATTTCTCTCTTTTATATTCTGTTCGCTTTCAGTTGTGGCCTATATTTCTGTACTCCATGCTTTACATACTCAGTACATCTTTCGTACTGACCCCCTTTCTTCGGGGGCTGCGTTTCATACCCGCAGGTACAGACGCCGGTGATCCACCACTGTAGGCTCCACTTCGGCTATTTCGGAGTACTCCCATTGATTCGGAGTCCACTTTTGGTATATATATATATATCTTTCGCCATGTAGACATTTCTGCATATTTGACTATTTGGGTACGGCGGGGCCCTGTCCCGTCATATGATTCTGTCGGTCAGCTTAGAGGTCTGTGGACATGTCTATGGGTTATCGTCTTTCTGTATGGTTATGTGTATATGTTGTTTGGGCGATCCCATACGCCGAGGCGGCCGGTCCGCATATGTTTGTGCATTGCTTTGTTAGCCCTGTGTGGCCTCTGTTGGTGTTTGCTGTGTACAAGGTTATTCTGGATAGTCCGAAAAATAAAGGAAACTCTGCCGAAATTTTTCTGGAAATTATTTGAATTTGGAATATAGCCTTGTCGGCTTCTGCTATATATTTGAATGCATTCGATAGATGGGTTTGGGTGCCCAGATCGGGCACTAGTCACGGCCTACGGGGTTGGGTCGTGACAAGTATGACATGTCGTATGAGCGGGACAGGACCCCACTATGCCCATAATTATATACACAAAAGAATAAGTACCCAAAAGCTACGGCTCCGAAAGAAATGGAGCTCTGCTATGCAATCTCTGAATAAGCAGCTATGGATCAAGTCTGTCTCCCTGTGCACCTGCGGGCATGACGCAGCGTCCACAAACAAAAGGACGTCAGTACGAAGAATGTACTGAGTATGTAAAGCATGATCAACATCAATATAGAAGCATAATAGATATCATATGAAAATAGCATAGGAGGGGAGACAGTAATATCATCATCATGTCGCTTACTTGCATACATCATCGTTCATATCCCATAATAATACTCGTACCATACTTGTGCTCATATTCGTATACATGTCCTTATTCGTATTCCTATACATAGTCTTTTCACATTCATATTCATATTATATACATAGTCATTTCATATACATAACATTTACATAGCATACCCGACCTCATAGGATCGGTGTCTTGTACATGCTTGGCCAACCAAGGCTCAAGGTCATACATACCTGGCCCTACCAAGGCATCAGGGTTATCCGTACCATCTGCAGAGGTGTGCGCGCGTTTCGTAATCGTATACATACTTTATACATAGTCATATACATATAGTCTTACCCGGCATCATAAGCTCGGGGTCTTATCATAGCCCTTCATAGGCATACATATACATATATCATAGCTCGTAAGCATCTCTAGTCTCATTTTTCTCTCATCATCATTACTATCCTCATCATTATTGTTACATCTACATTATAGACTTACTCGTCATATGAGGAACATAGTATAATCATAGTACATATCAAGGGTCGTGAGCTTATGAGCTCGGAATGTCAACCATGTGAAGACAACATACTCATATAGAGGAATTAGGAATTTGTCCAAGAACCATGCCTTATGAAAGAAGGGTTAGCCTTACATACCTTTCCGTCGAACTATTCTATACTTGCACGTTCCCTTCCAATGCTAGCGTTTATACCTTCATTAATATCATAACAATGGCCATTAGTCATTCACATTATCCACATTATCTAGATTCCTCAATTTGCCTCTAATCCACCCACATTCATGGTCATAACACCCATCTTCGTCCATTCGTCTAAAGTGTTTAGATCATGATCTTAATACCATTTATAACACATTCATATCACAACACAACAACATTCATAACTCAATTCAAACTATTTCTCAAAATGTCACTATTCATCATTCATGACCTAGTTGACCACATTTTCTACAATCCATGTATTTTAATTCTCCAATACCTTAAACATCTTGTAAATATCATGAATCTTACCTTAGAAGTTGTAGGAACAAGCTTTGGTTGGTAATACTCTTCTTTGAGCAAAACCCTAGTTTTTCTCCATTTGGATTCCTTGACTTGGACGATCCTTGATGATTCCCTTATCCTTGATTCACTTGTCTTAATGTTATTGATGGCTTATAATCCTTGAAAACTCATATAATAAATGTAGAGATAAGTTCTAGAGAGAAGTGGTGTAATGTGGAAATGAAATAAGACAAGTCTTGATCCTCATATTTAATGAATTGGAAAATCTGTGCTGGGTGAACAGTGGTCGTCCATGGAGGTTTACGGTCCGTATTCCACTTTACGGACCATCCCTCGTGGTCGTCTTTAAGCTTAAGCAGGACCAGAGACTTTGGCCTGCATGCATGGTGATTTACGACCATGGTTTACGGGCCGTAAATCACTTTACGGTCCGTCCACCAGGTCGTATTTAGCCATTTCCTCGGCTGGCAGAAAGTTGAAGTTTCGCATGCCAGTTTACGACCTGGCAGTTTACGGACCGTATTGCACTTTACGGTCCGTATTTTGCACTATACGACCACTGGGCAGAAGGCTGAAGATTTTGCATGGCAGTTTACGACTGCCAGTTTACGGACCGTATTGCACTTTACGGTCTGTATTTTGCAATATACGACCACTGGGCAGTTTTGCCAACTTTCAATTTTTCTCATTTCTCGACTTTTCATTCTAATCATCCACATCCTTTTACATACATTTCCCATGAAACATTATACACTCGCACTCCTCGCACACATCATTAGTTCATTTACTTGCGTACCAACAGGAAATTTTCGAGGTGTAACAGTAAGGGAAGGGTTCGCCCACCAGTGGGGGAGTGTGTGAGTTCGACCCTCATTTTGGGTCGTGACAATTTCAGTTGTTAATGAGGTACTTGTTGGATTACAAGGAGATAAAATACACAGATTTTATGAATATAGTGAGCTTGAGAGATTATTTAAAAAATTAGCTTCTTCATAGTTGTTCACATTCAACACTCTTTCCAGGAATTACATTTTTGTTTTAAAAAGGGTTCTTTTTTTCCAGGTTAATCACACAGTCATTTTACAGTGTTTTTCACTGATTTGATTGATGAACTTGTGGATTCGGGGGTTACGGGTTCTCTGTACTTCATTTAATTTTTTAAACAGGAGCTAACTAAATACACAACCTACTAAGGCAAGTTCTTTAAAATTTTATGTTGTAGTTCATGTTATGAAATTTGTTTGCATTAATATTAGAACTCCTTAAATATTTCAAAAATAGCGTATTATATAACAAATATAGCCAACAATTTATATGTTAATAAAGCCCCAAAAAATCATGGATTAATTCCTTCTTATTACTTCCATCCCTTTCTCTCGCATCAATAAATGTGAGATTAATTTTAATTCTTAATATCTTCTCTCTCTTTCTCCCATTAAATTGGGGATTGACTGCTAGACTTTTTGCCATCTTTATTTCAAAACTAAATTGGGATTGAATACTAAAACATCATAAAAAAAACATATTCTGATATTATTTTTATAGTATAAATATTGTATAAAAATATTTATGAGGATATGCAAGTACATGATTAAATTCGTGGTATGTTTGAGATATAAAAATATTTATACTAGAAAATATTCTATAATTATATATAGCTTAAAGAAAAAAAAACATGTGCATATATAAAGTAAATTTGTGATATATTTATAGTTTAGAATTTAATTATAGTAGCATATTTTAACGACTCGTTAGGTCGTTTTGGCTATTTTGATTGTTTTACCCCTTTTGACCTCTCCCATAGCTTCATTAGAGCATTTCTGACTTATGGGGAGGTTTGGTGCAATTCCCGAGGCAATGAGGTGTGATTTGAGTGAGAAAATGGAGTTTTTGGGATTTCTTATGTTTTGGGTTGACCAAAGACAACAATGGAGATAAATGAGTCTTTTTTAGTTTTTTGTCGATGCCATTAGGTCCGAAATGTCGATTATAACTTGGTAGATTGGTTGATTTAGTTCCCGGGGGTCCTGGGGTATTTTGGTTGGAAAGTTAGTTTTAAGGCTTTCGGGGTTGACCGGTTTAAGATGACCTATTTTTAAAATTCCGAGTGCGCAAGTGAGTTCGTATCATGCTTTTAAATTAAAATGCATATTTGGTTTGTTTTCGGGAGGTTCCGGATGAGTCTCGGGATTTCGGGGTGAAACGATGAAAAAACAGATTTTTCTAGTTTCAGTTGGTTCTGGTGTTGTTACTCATGATCGCGATGCCATGTGGCTTGATCGCGAGCTTCCGATGGTTAATTTTTCTGCGTCCTCGCAATCGCATGGATAGCTCCCCCGATAGCGAAAGAGGGGTATCTGGATTGATTCTAAAAAATCCCAAATTTGTGATTTGGCTCCTCATTCACTAAGATATCTTGTTGGAGCTCGGTTGGAGGTGATTTTTGGAGATCTTGCAAAGTTCATCTATTAAGTAAGATTCTAACCCTCATTTTATGATTATTCAATGGATTAGTAAGGATTTTCATGTTAGTATTCTTGCTTTAAGAGTAGAAAATTGGGGATTTTGAACCCTAGGCTTGAATTACGGAATTCTTCAATTAAGCGTGAGATTGTGGATGGATCTGACTGACTTTTGGTATATAGACTCTATAAATCGTGAGTAAACTAATTTTGGACTGAATTTCCTATTTTTTCCCTTCATGGCTCAGAATCACTTTTTGGGTTCGGATTTAAAATATACTAATATGGGTATCATTGGATTCATATTACTTTCTTGAATAATAATTTGACCTTGTTGATCCCGATTTCTCAATAAAATTACGATTTTGACCTTTGGGGCTTAGAATGGGGTTTTGGGTTGACTTTCTAAACTCAAATCTTGTATACAGCTTTATAGGTATTGTTTGACTCGTATTCTTACTTAGAATACTCATTTAGTCAGATTGGGATCTTTTGAAGGCTATACGAAAGGGCAAGGCGGCCTTGTGATTTCGAACTTCTATTTCTAGGCCAGTTGAGACCTTCTTGGTTGGTCTAAACAAACTAAATAAGAGGGTGTAATGGGATTATTAAAGGGGTCCCGATACTTGTGAGGTGACGAGCACTTGTATCGGGTACCAGTGACATGTTATGGGTACTTGTGCAATTTAAATTGTGTAGTCAGTTTGAATGCCATACTTTGTGCACTAGCTGGTAGATAGTACGATCTTATGGATCTGTGAGTGGTCCCGTACTTTACTGTCACTTTGATTACATGTCTATCTTGTCTGATGTGTGTGTCCTTCATCACTACTAAATACTCGTTGAAAAGAAGCTAAAACTATGACTTTATGGTGTATTTGGCTAAAAGTGGAACCTTTATGGCTTATAATGATTAAAGATATGATCTCTACTGTATCCATTAGCTTCTTGTTGTTTGCATGTCACATTCATACTTCATTTGATATCTCATGCTTTATACTTTTGAGGGTACATATGTGGGTCCGAAGGGTAATGATTACGGATGGAGTGATGATGATTTTATGAGCCAATAGGCCAGAGATAGGTACTATGAGCCTAAGGGTTAAGTTTTGCGATATGGAGCCTAGGGGCCTAAGTTATGAGATTGGAAGCCTATTTATGGCTAAGGAACCGGAAGGGAAATGATTCAGGGTGGTATATGAACCTCACGAGTCCCCCATGGATCACTGTTCGCTAATGTCCGAACATATGTATATCGGGGGATGGAAAGTAGTTGTATTGATTGCATTGCATCTCATATAATTGCACATCATACTATGTCATTGATTATTTGGTTCTGAATTACTGTGTTGTTTGTCTGATTTGTCTTAAGTGCCTACTTGGAAAATTGACGAACTTGGGGATTAGAAGCTTCACTTAGGCTTATAACTTGAGAATTATTATGACTATTGGGATTATTGTTACTATGAACTAATAGCGGTTAAGGGTGGAAGTAGTAATCGAAGACCAGCCCTCGTCTCTGTTTTATCTAGGGTCGGTCAACGATGCTACTGAGTGTCACGACCCAACCCCGTAGGCCATGACCGGTGCCCGAGCTGGGAACCCGTACACACTTATTTACCAAAATCGACATACCAATGGCTTATCCATAATCAGCGTACACTGACTTGTACAGATACAAAGGTCAGATGTCGTCTTAAGCGGTTACATATAACAAATGTATCACATAGAAGCCTGTAAGGCTGTCGTAGAGATACATCGCCCAAAACATATACATACACACAAGCCGTTAAGGCTGTCACAACAAATGGAACCGCTTAGACGCAAGCCACACAGACATAACTGAACCATAACGACCCATGACCCATATACATGTCTACAGGCCTCTAACAAAGACAACAGAATCATATGACGGGATAGGGCCCCGCCGTACCCCTAAATAGTCATATATACATAAATATATACAACAGAAAGAGTGTACCAAAAGTATGGGCTCCGAAACGAGGGAGCACTTCAACACAGCAGAATGGATGTCCTAAGCTGACGGACCACTCACGTGCGCGTCTGTACCTGCGGGCATGAAACGCAACCCCCGAAGAAGAGGGGGTCAGTACGGAATATGTACCGAGTATATAAGGCATGAAGTACAGTACAGGGGATCATAGCCAAAATAGAAACTCACCAGAACCAGTATGACTGTTAAAATCATCAATACGTTTCCTTTATGAAATGAAGTCGTGTATTTCAAATCATGAGTCATGCACACACACACACACACACACATATATATATATAACGTGTCCCGTCCCTTTAGTGAGGGACTCGGTGAATAAGGTCATGTATATCAACATCATATATCATGTATACATATAACGTGTCCCGGCCCTCTAGTGAGGGACTCGGTGGATAGAATCATGCATGTCAACATCATTTAACATGTATACATATAACGTGTCCCGGCCCTCTATTGAGGGGCTCAGTGGATAGAATCATGCATGTCAACATCATATATCATGTATACATATAACGTGTCCCGGCCCTTTATTGAGGGACTCGGTGGATAGAATCATGCATGTCAGCATCATATACCATATATACATAACGTGTCCCGGCCCTCTATTGCGGGTCTCGGTGAATAAAGTCATCATATGCCATCCTGGCCGCCATCCCCGTATCATCATATCATCATATACATATACATATACATATAACGTGTCCCGACCCGCAAGTGAGAGGGACTCGGTGAACAATGCAGTGGAGTACGCACGAGAACATATCCTGGCCCAGGCTCAGTAAAGGACATACTGAGGCTTGCACGAACAGAGTAGTGTGAAACCATATGCACATAAATCAAGACTCGATAGACAAGTATACTTACCGACACCTGAAGGCTCAGAAACAAGTTTCGGGTCAATCCGACTTAGTATAAGGAAGTTATGGGCGTTTTAAGTACAGAATCTTCTACGAACGTTTCAGAAGCCATTTTTGGAAAATCAAAGCAACAATCATGTTAGGTACCTTTCGGATATCGTTATGAATCAAATCAAATAGAGCTTTTGGAACCATATGTACGTATCAAAATATATCAAAGACTCAATGGAATACTCAAACGTGCTATCATTTGAAAATCAAGACATTAGTCATATCAATTATCTCTCGAATGCCATTCGGAAACATATCAAATAGATCTTCGGATATCATAGATACGCATCAAAACCATATGGAATAGCTTATGGAAGTCAAGAATATTAATAGGAATTTCTTTGAAATCATACATATACGTCATCTACTCGTTTCATAAAGATCATGCCAAAAGAAAGAAAGGGTAAGCCTTACATACCTTGCCCGCTTCCTACGCTAATCCGAACTTAAGTCTTTGGCTTCGCAAGATCTACAACAATATTCGTACATACCAAACATTAGCCATAAACACTTAAGAGTCCAATTCTAAACCAACACTTTATTTACAGAAATGTCGGCAGCATTTCCTCTGTAAATACAACAACCCCGAGAATTCAACTCGGCCAAAAATACAACAACAAATCCGAGAATTCAACTCAGCCAAATTATCAACAACAATACCAGCAGTCAATTCAAAACGCATTCCAACGTTAGCAACATTCTTTCTACAAGCTTCAACGGTGTTTCACTTACATTCAATTCATATTTGCTCACATATTCAAGTACTAATCCGAAACCATTCAAACAATATTCAAGAACGCTTGAAACAATCCGCACAATATTCAAAATAATCTAACCGATATTCCACTCCACCTGAAACCTTCCAAATTCAACAAGAACAATAACAACACATTTCCTTCTTTCAAATTCATGAACTACACCAACAATTCACTAACTAACAACATTATCTAACATAAATACAAGAAGACTATATTCAAATTACATTGGCTTCTACAACAACTCTCCAACACTTACAACTTCAACAAAAATCATCAAACTTTCATTATCAACATAGAATCCACAACAACAACAACCAAAACACTAGATAAAATTGATTCATTCTCTTCTATACCACACAACAACCACACTGCCACAATACTATATATACACGGCCACAACATAACATCCATATTTTTATAAATTTCATCCATTTCTACATACTACAACATACACAACCATCCATAACATATAAAAGAAGATTAATTCTTACCTTTTTCCCTTAACTTCTCACTTGGCTATGATTTGTAGCTTGGAAGAATAGATGTTTTACTCTAGGGACCTTCCAATTGGTGGTTTAGCTAGGAGAAAATAATTTTGATCAAATTTTTTTCCAAGGTTCTTGTTTAGTAGGTATGGCCGAATGGCCTTTTAAATTTTGCCTTCTCCAAGTTTCTTGAGTCTTCCAAGTGGAGGTGATAATATGATGACTTAGTCATCTTTGGTCTTATTTATTAAACCTCCATGTGGGCCTAAGCCCACTACATGTTGCACGGCCCACTTGCCCTTTTGTGCAAGACTATTATTTTGTTTTTGTATCTTGTCTTGCAATTCATGAAAAATTATTTTCCAAATTCCGAATTTGCCCTTAGCTTTCCTCAATATTACCATGAACCATCTTGTGAAATTCCCTTTTTGCCCCTAGCCTTTCTTAATTTTCCATACTAATAATACTTACAAGCAACTTGTGCATTAAGTCAAAACTGGAGTATAGCCTTGTCTTTAACTTATCGTAGTTATCTTAAAATATCCAAATGTACAAAATACGGGATATAACACTGAGTACCAGTTGTTTTTGTACTCACGCTACACTTGCTGCAACCTTTTTGTGTTTAGATTCAGTTCCTGTTTCAAGCGGAGCACGTGACCTTACTTCCCGTTGAGTTTCTATCTAGGAGGATCCGGGGTGAGTTACCAACTAATTCATAGATCCGAATTTCCCTTGCCTTTTTTACTTCTGCCTCCTTATTTCCAAGATAGTGTATTTAGTATTACTTATCAAACTTGTATCGTATTCTAGTCGTTCACGTACTGTGACATCAAATTTTGGGATGGTTCTATCTTCTTTCTGCTTGAATTATTTTATCAAGGCTTTATTAAGACTTAACCTGATTTATTTAATTAATTCTGCATCTGTTAACTCTTTAATTCTTTTGGGTTGTGGAATTTGGGTTGTGGTCTGCTTACTAACTAGTGGGAGTTAGTGGCTTCAGGGCTTATCTAATTGGGTCATGACAAATTGGTATCAGAGCTTTAGGCTCATCAGTCTCACAGTACTAGAACAATAGAGTCTTGAGGATCGGTACGATGAGCTCCGTACCTATCTTCAAGAGGCTATAGGACATCTAGGAAGACTCTTATCTTTCATTCCTTATCGTGCATACTTGATTCTTATGGGTTCTAAGAGTTTCTTTGCTACATTCTCTCACAGATGTTGAGGAAACGATCAGCCGCTAATGGAGACCAGGAGCTCGAACCCGCACCCATTTCCCCAGTTGCTCATGGGAGAGGCAGAGGACGCGGGAGAGGGTGAGGTACAACTAGTGTAACGACCCGCTTGGTCGTTATAGTCTTTTTAGTACTTTTGACCTTTCCCCAAGATTGTTAGCTCACTTTTGACCTAAGGGGACCGTTGACACACTTCTTGAGGTGCTTGGTTATGATTCGGGTGACTTTTTAGGAAATTTGGGCTTAAAGCGAAAAAGAGTTGAGTCAAAGTTGACTTTCGGATAAACTGACCATTTTCGGGAATCCATCAATGCCGAGAGGTCCGGATGATCTCTTAGAACTTGTGTCCATATTTAGTTCGGTTCCCAATCCACTCAGGTGCATTTTGGGACATGGGTTGGGAAGCTGAAATTGTGGTATAGGGGATTGACTCGGTCAATGAGACTTCTGTTGGGAATTCTGAGGCCATGGATGCGTTCGTAGTGTGTTTTTATGTGTATCTGCATATATGGTATGTGAGCAGATAGCCTCGGGTGATAGTCAGGATTTCGGGTTGAGATTGCGAAACTTGAGGGGGTGGGATTCTGGTGTTTAGTGCCCGCTATGGCTGGACTAGTACCGTAGCAGCGGCACCGCTACAGCGGTTGCCATGCTACAGAAGCAGCCAAGTGTATTTCGTGGCTAACCGCCACTGTCAAGACCCAACTAAAGGGCCATGACGGGCACCCGGAGCTAACACACCGAGCACCTCTAAACATACATCTCATAATCATTTCTGTGTGGACCATAAAGATAGCTCATGAATATCATAATCTATAAGGACATATATCACAACATGACGGCACATCTCTATATAATCTTCAACAATTATACAACGATATAAACCGGTAGGGTTATGAAAAGTCTAACTGCACAAACATGTCTACGAGCCTCTACATAGAATACAAGTGACTATGAAGACCAATACCAATAGACTGCAGCTCCGAAGTAAGTGGAGTGCTCCTGAAAATCCGCTGATAAAGCACCTACAAATCTGATCTGTCTCCCTGCCTACCTGCGGGCATGAGCGCAGCATCCATAAGAAGGGACTTCAGTACGAACATTATACTGAGTATGTAAGGCATGAATAACAATATAAACAAGAATAAAGAAGCATGAGATAAAGAGATAACATGTATATCTTATTACCTTTTTAGGCGGATACCATGCATGCCAACTTTAACTTTTTAAATCAACATTATAAATATATATATATATATATATGCAAGTAAACTTCCCGACCATATAGGTACGGTGTTATGCTGCCCGGTCATATAGGCATGACGTTATCATCATTAACCCGCATCTGAGCCTCCCATGTCCGGGTAAATCCATCCCACGCCGCCCACTAGTGATGACTGCCCGTGCTATATAGGCATGGTGTTATTATTATTATCCATAAGCCGCCCACTACGCCTACTGTAGTGATGTCTGTCCAGCCAACTAAGCCTAGTGTAATCATATATATATATATATATATATATATATATATGTGTGTGTGTGTGTGTGTGTGTGTGTATGTATATACACGTAAAGCATGCATGAGAGCCCAAATAAAAGCTACAACTCTATCGGAGTGACGTAAGGTCGGTAACCTACGATTATATTATGGAACAATCATCATTGCTATATCTCACCTTGAAGGACAATGATTATAAGGTGAGATTAACAACAATGAATAAAATCGCCGAAATCATGAAATAAGCTCAATAATCTCATAATAGCGTCAAATCCATAAGCTTTTGAATCCCAAAGAATGGAATCATTATCATCATGCAACATACTTATCTTTTGCATCATAAGAAACTCTAAGAATCGTGAACTTCTAGCTTTTGGGAATAAGAATGTTATGGAAGACATATATATGTTCATAAGAAAGAAATCATGCCTTTAGAAAGAAAGGGTTTAGCCTTACATACCTTTTCAGTTTCCTACTACTTAACGCTTATCCTTCTAAGCTCGTAAATCTACATTCAAAAAAATTTATACTATTATTAGGCTTATCGTCATATGCTTGTCTTACGCCCTCAAATTAATTCCTTTTAAAATCTGCCAAAATTCGGATAGCATCTCCCCTATTTACATCCCTAGCCTGAAATCACAATACTAACAAAACAACAACAATAGTAATACTAATATCAACAACATCATCATCAACACCAATATACTTCATAAAACACCCCACACGATGTTTTTCCCCAATTTCTCAACCAACCATAACAATATCCACAATACCATAATCAAAGAATTATATTCAATTTAATCTCAAATTAATCCAAAATCTCCTTTCAAATTCATCCCATAGTCATCATCTTCAATTCAATACATTGTGACTTCTCCACTTTGATTCTTTTCCTTTTCAAGAGTTATTAAACCTTTAAACCAACTCAATCATATAGATAAGATGGGGAACATACCTTATAATGGAAGAATTTCACCTCACTCAACTTCTCCCAAGCTCAAGTTCATCACAACATTGAAGAGAAACAAGAATAATCATCTTCCATAGATTATCTTAAGGTTTTGATGTTTGATCTTTTCTTTCAATGGTATGGAAGGTTGTGGAATGTTGTAGAACCTTCAAGAATCCTCAATAACTCTCTTATAATGGGGAAATAAGTATGGAAGGCTCTAGAGAAGGGTGGAGATAAGAAATGGTGAGAAATTAGGTGATTTAGATGATTTAAAGGGATATATATATCAGCCCAATTCGGGTTGGGCTAATGGGCCGAATTTAATGGACCTCTTAAGAGATTTCTGGAATTTCCACGTAGATTCGCGGCTTCTGGCAGTCCGTTTTAAAATGCCAATAACTCCCTACTCCGATGTCGTATTGACAAAAGGTTTGTTACATTGGAAACTAGACTCGACAAACTTCATTTTAGGCTCTTGAAACACCTCAAAACTCCTGATATACCCAGAGGTATACCCTTCTAAAGTTGACCCAAAATTTCTGTCCAAAATCCTGCCAACTTTTTCCAAATTTTCGTCGATCTTATTTTCTTCTATTTACTTGATCCCAGAACCTTTAGACACTTGCTTAGCACTTGTTAAGAGTATTACTTAACCTTATAAGGGTTCCATGACCTCTTCGAGCTTACGTTAGTTTACTTCCGACGCAAACGACGTAATTAGTTTTCGAGGTGTAACAGCCACGGCCGTCTGAGTGGCCGCCGAGGCGGGACCACCGCAACGGTCCTGTTGTCGTGGAAGTGGTATCGGGCAGGTTATTTCATTAAATGAGTATTAAAAGCCCTAAGTCCCTCATTCTTTATTATTTCGACTTTAGAGTGATAGAGAGCTTTTCAAGGTGATTCCTGGGAGAAAATCTTGGTGCTAAGTCCTTCTATCTTCTTTGCAATTCCATTTTCCTTAATCACCCTAGGATTCCATTATCATGATAGTTCCTTAAGGGTTTGATGACTAAAAGAGGGTTCTATGAGTTATTCTTTATAGGCTTCTAACTCTTGATTTAATGATTGGGTTAGCTTCTTTAAGCATGGAATTGATGATTAGAACCTATTATTGCATGATTCTTCCTATTTAGTGGCTAATTTATGGAATTGAAAGTTAGGGTTTATACCCAAATTTGGGGGTTTTGCCTAGAATCTGAATTTAAGTAATTTGTTGGTTCATCTAGCTTGTAATTAATCGGAATTGATCACCTAGAGCTTAATTTCATGTTGGAACCTTTAGATTCCTATTTTTCCCTTTCTAGTTCATAAACCCCATTCCTTAGGTTGGGGATTTGAGTCTTGAATAGAAGTAGGGTTTGATTGATGTTCTCTTTGATTATAATTTCATGATTCGGATATGCTTAGAATTTCATTATCTCGAGGTTCAAAGGAAAGGAAAGACTAAGGTATGATTGTTGGAGACTTTGCTGCTCCACCTTCCAGGTAGGTTACGGTTTACCCTATGGTGAGACTTCGATTGACAAAGCATATATTTAGAAAATATTATCGAAGAATGCATGTAAACCTTCGGGCATAAAGTTGGGTTGGATATTTCCTTAGGTTGGGCCTTATTTTGTGGTTTGGGGCTAGCCACCATGTTGTGTTATGGCTTATTTTGTTCTATTTGTTGTTGGCTCGATGCCAAGTGGAGATAGTAGATATTGGTGACTAGTGATATATCTTGAAGATGATATTGTAGCACCTTATTATTGATGTTTTGAGACGAGGATTGTGATTCAATTACGGCTTATTGTGTAGCCTTTTTATTGATATTGTTGGTGTGGCCTTGGTGGTGCTGTTGATATTGACTTGATTATTGACATTGAACTCATACTTTGTACGCATTCTCATCCTTCATCATATACTATTGATACATTGATGATATACAATGAAACGCTGTTATGAGATGGGATCAGTTGGATGAGAGTGACGTGAGGACTGATGTCTGATGTTTATCCCGAAATTGAGGTATGAGTGCTGGTAGCAATTGCCGAGGTTATTGCCGGAATCGTGATGGTACACGGACTTAGCGGGTCTCTCATGGATTGTGCTACCGAGATGTGATATTCCATCATCAGAGTACATGTGTACGGTGCATATGTATTGCATTCACACTTCATACATTATTGTACTGCATTGTATCATTGGGTTCTTGTGATATTCTTGTGTTTTATTGTGATACCATTGTGATATACATATTCGGATTGGATATACTGAGACTTGGCACAGTTGGGTTTAGATGCTATAACATAGGTGATGATGTGTACTTAGTTACTGGCTCGTGATTGACTTATACCTTGTTGATTTACCTGTTTATCTTACTTTATTGCCTTGATATATGTTAGCTAATCTTAGTCGTCCTATGATACCTACCAGTACTTGTTGTGTGTACTGACCTGCACTTGCTGCATTCTTTTATGAATACAGAGTTCCAGGTGGGATCGACCTCTACTCCTCGTGGCTGATAGTAGTCGAGGATTGTTGTTTCGAGTCTTACAGGGTGAGCACAAGGGTGTCTGCCGCCACAGAGACTCTTCATTTGGTATGTCTTCATTTCTGTTCGAGATATGATTTTTGAGACAATTGATGTATTCTTATCATTCAGACTTGTAGCATTTAGTTAGTTTCTCTTGTATGACTAGACCAGATACTATAGTGTATTTCACTTATTTCCACAATTCCTTATTATTACTGTGATACTTACATTATTCTATCGCTTCCATTTATTTATTTATTTGTTCATGATTTTATGATTTGTTGGGATAACGGTTCACTTACCAAGGTGGGAAAGGTAGGTGCTCACACAACTTAGTGAAATTAGGTCATGATAAGTTGGTATCAGAGCCCTAGGTTCCCCGGTCTATAATACAAGAGAGTTTCTAGTAAAGTCTCGTCGATCGGTACTATGAGCTCCGTACTTATCTACGAGAGGCTATAGGACATTTAGGAAACGTCACTTTCTTTCCTTCTTTCATTCTACTTTATTCTAATTGGTATCTTGAACAATCAAATTAGTATCTTACTCTTTATCTCTTCTCTCACAGATGGTGGGGACTCGAGCTACGATATCCCGAGACCAGATACTAGAGCCCACAGCTGCAGCTGGCACCAGGGACGAGCGACATCTAGAGGATGTGGTCGAGCTATAGGCAGCGCAGCTACCCAGCTAGGAGCAGGGCTCCCGTGGTAGGGCAACAATATAAGATATCTCTGTCTCCAAGCTTGAGGTTCAGTAGGTTCGAGACCAAGCCATCGAGGATGACGTGGCTCCTTCACGGGCGCACCCCGAGGCCACTTCAGAGAAGACGATGCAGGATACTATGGCTCATGTTCTACTACATTTGGATGCCCAGCAGGCTGCAGCTGGTGTTACTTCTCCGGGCAGAGGATCGAAGACTAGAGTTGGGGCGCAGACCTCTGAGTAAAGACCGACTCGTGTAGCATACCCTGCTGCGGCTATGGCTCTATGGATGGATGCAGTTTCAGCTCTGGGAAATGATCTTAGACCCATTGAGGGCCTGTTATGACCTTGACTAATCAGGGTCTAGTTGGGAGGTTTAGGAAGTTGGAAATGCCGAGATTCTCAAGTAATTCTGGAGAAGATGCGTATGAGTTCATCTTGGACATGTATGAGTTGTTACATAGGATGGGAATTGTTGAGTCCCATGGAGTTGATTATGTGTCCTACCAATTTGACGGGGACGCGATGACTTGGTGGAGGTATTTCATTGCTTGTAGACCTGAGGGTTCTCCTCTACTGACATGGACACAGTTTCATCGGGCCTTCCTTGAGAAGTATGCACCCCGGGCTTTGAGAGAGGCGCGTAGGGATGAGTATCTCCATCTGCAGCAGAGGGGATCGTCTGTGGATGCCTATGTTACTCGGTACTTGCATTTGGCTCGTTATTTAGAACCTTTGATTCCTACTGAGCCTGACAGGATTCGGCGCTTTGATGGTGGGCTCGTTAATTCTCTTCAGATTCCTTGCCTTCAGCTTGAGGCCATGGGGGCTTCTTTCCAGTCCTTCGTTGAGCATGCTTCTTTAGTCGAGGCCGCTAAGGCCCGTACATTTGGAGGGGTTACTAAGAAGAGGAAGCATTAGTTTGGGAGTTATGGTGGTTCTAGCTCGAGAGGCGCCGGTCAGTCTTCTTGGCCATATCAGCCCTATTCCAGCTGCCCTGTGCATTCAACTTTGCAGGCTTTCTCTAGTGGGCCACCCAAGCAAAGAGCTTCTGAGAGCTTGTTTTCTCGAACAACAGACAGAGTTGTTCCGGCTAGGTTTTTAGTTTTGATCTATCAGTCTCCACCCACTAAGGACTATTTTGTGTGGAGAGCCCGATTATTATGCTAGAGAGTGTCCATGACCCAGGCAGGGTCATCAGTTCCAGAGGACTCCGGCATCTTTAGGTAGATGAGGTGGTGCTTCTCAGAGGGGCGGTGCTCAGTCAGGCCGTGGTGGTTCACAGGGTTCTAGATGTGGATCCCAGGCTGGTAGAGGTGGGTCCTCGATTTTGACAGGTTCATCACAGTCTGAACATGGTGGGGCCCGTTGTTATTCGTTCCCAAGTAGACCCGAGGTGGATGCCTCAGATGTTGTCATTGCAGGTACCATTGTTGTCCGACATAGAGCAACGTCTGTATTATTTGATCCTGGATCCACTTATTTGTATGTGTCTGCATATTATGCCATTGATTGGGATTTTCCTTGTGATAGCATAGTTGTACGTATTCATGTGTCTACTCCAGTCAGAGATTCTGTTGTGGTTGATCGAGTTTATCAGTCGTGCTTGATTACTTTTATGGGTTGTGACACTTGGGTAGATTTGATGATACTAGACATGGCGGATTTTGATATTATTTTGAGTATGACCTGGCTTTCTCCTTGTCATGCGATCTTGGACTGTCATGCCAAGACAGTCACGTTAGCCATGTCGGGAATTCCTAGACTTGAGTGGAGGGGTACTCCTAGCCCCGCTCCAAAGAAGATTATTTCCTTTCTTCAGGCGAAGAAATTAGTCAACAAAAGGTGTTTAGCTTATTTGTCTCATGAGCGTGGCACTACTGTTGCATCTCCAGCCCTTGAATCTATTCCCATTATGAGCGAGTTCGCGGAGGTATTCCTGTCTGATCTGCCGGGTATACCACCCGATCACGATAGTGACATCTGTATTGACTTAGACCCGGGCCCTTGTCCTATTTCTATTCTTTCATATCGAATAGAACCTGCCGAGTTGAGAGAGCTTAAGGAGCAATTGCAGGATTTATTGAGCAAGGGGTTCATTAGACCAAGTTTCTCCCCTTGGGGTGCACCTGTGTTGTTTGTGAAGAAGGAAGATGGATCTATGAGGATGTGCATTGATTATCGCCAGCTGAATAAGGTTACTATTTGGAACAAGTGTCCTATGCCTCGTATTGATGATTTATTTGACCAGCTTCAGGGTGCTTTATTGTTCTCGAAGATTGACTTGTGTTCAAGCTACCATCAACTAAAGATCAGGGCTGAGGATATTCAGAAGATAGATTTTCGAACGAGATATGGACATTATGAGTTTCTGGTGATGTCATTTAGGCTTACCAATGCCTCGGCGACATTCATGACCTTGACAACTGACATCTTTAGGCCAGTCCTTGAATCCTTTATAATTGTATTTATTGATGATATCTTAGTGTAGTCTAAGAGTAGAGAGGAGCATGAGAGCCATCTTCTCGCTGTACTTGGGTTGTTGAAGAAGAATAGCTTGGTTGCTAAGTTTTCAAAGTTCGAGTTTTGGTTGGAGTCTATGGCATTCTTGGGCCGCGTTGTGTCTAAGGAAGGGATCAGGGTTGATCCTCAGAAGATTAAGGCTACGAGGGATTGGGCGAGACCCACTACTGTGATCGAGATCTGTAGTTTCGTGGGGTTAGCCATTTACTACCGCCGATTTTGGAAGGGCTTTGCTTCTATTGCTTTGTCGTTGACCAGATTGACTCAGAAAGATGTTCCCTTTTAATGGTCCAATGATTGTGAGGAGAGCGTTCAAAATCTCAAGACTCTTTTGACTTCAGCCCCGATTCTAGCATTACCCGTGGAGGGTTAGGATTTCTCAGTTTATTATGATGCATCCCGTGTGGGTTTAGGTGTTGTGTTAATGCAAGAGGGTAGAGTTATAGCCTATGCTTCCCTTCAGTTGAAGATCCCTGATAAGAATTACCCTACTTATTTAGAGGCATTACTTGTATGGTGTCCATTGTGAGATTTTTACCGATCATCGTAAACTTCAACACGTGTTTACCCAGAGAGATCTTAATTTCAGGCAGCGCCGATTGATGGAGCTCCTGAAGGACTATGACATCTCTATTCTTTATCATCCAGGAAAAGCTAATGTTATTGTTGATGCCTTGAGTCGCAAGGTCACGAGTATGGGGAGTTTACCCCGTTTGGTTATTTTCGAGCGTCTGTTGGCCATAGAGGTCCAGACTCTGGCCAACAGTTTCGTTCGTCTGGATATTTTGGCTTCTGGTAGAGTGTCAGCTTGTGTAGAGGCAAGATCGTCTTTATTAGATCAAATCAGGACTCATCAATTTGAGGATGCTCAGTTATGCAAGATTCGAGATAGGGTTCTGAGGGGTGAGGCCAAGGAGGCCATGATTGATTCTGAGGGTACTTTGAGGATTAAGGGGCGCGTGTGCGTTCCTCATGTTAGTAACTTGATTCATTTTATTTTGACTGAGGACCATAGCTCTCAATATTCCATTCATCCGGGAGCGACTAAGATGTATCATGATTTGAGGCAGCATTATTAGTGGCGCCGTATGAAGAGCGATATAGCCGATTTTTTGACTAAGTGTGGTAATTATCAGCAAGTTAAATATGAGCACCAGCGACCCGATGGTGTACTTCAGAGGATGCCGATTCCCGAGTGGAAGTGGGAGATGTCACAACCTAACCATGGTAAAGCATGACCGGCACCCGGCATCTTACAGAAACCGAGCGAACCAACTTATAACTCGTATCCTCGATGCCTCAAACGGCAAAATAAGGCCAAATAAGGCCAACTATAAATATAATATCATGCACACGTATGTATATACAATGGGCTTGAGATGTCAACATATCCACTAACAAAACATAACCGAGTTGTACACAGTACTCTGTTTGCAAAGCCTCTATGAACATGACTGAAGTACACAAGTCGGGACAGGACCCCCGACATACCCTTAACATAGAGTACATATACAATCCAGACTCAGCAGTGCTCCAGGAAGAAGTGGAGCCGACCAAACAATACTAGTACCTGGAAGCAGCCTAATGCGGAAGATCCTTGTCCCGTCTATCTACACTTGCGGGCATGAACGCAACGTCCACAAGAAAGGAAGTCAGTATGAGTATTGTACAAAGTATGTAAGGCGGAAAGTGCAACAAAATATCCATATATTAAAGATGAGAAGAATAAGAATCAACCTGGAATTTCTGAACTACCAATGGAAATCTAGCATATGTATACATACCTCTTCATCTTCTTGTAATCTTTACTAGGCCAGTATACCCTACCATGGCCCTGCTTAACTTCTCATCAACATTATCCGAGCATATGTTGCGGTGTGCAACCCGATCCATATATATATGTATATACATGTATCTCTATACTCTCGCATGCTTAACCATATCTATGTACAGTACTGTGCCTTTATCTTACTAATCATCCTCTACTAATTGCCTAACTGATCAGTGGCTATTGCCCGACCGGCGGCAGTCCGGTGGTAATAACTGTCCGTCCGATTATCGCCCGACGGTAGAGCACAACTGCCCGACTGATCAGTGGTAATTGCCCGACCGGCCGTAGTACGGTGGTAACTGCCCGACTGGCTGCAGTCCAGTGGTAAATATATACATCTACCCAACTGGTCATAGACCAGTGGTAATTATAATCAATATCATAACTAAACTTCTACAAGTAATCTCTATGCACTTCCTGTTGTCATCACTTAACCCGTAGGGTCTACATAATCACACAAGACTTATAAGCACCGCTCAGGCCATTAGTACTTCTTCCCACTTAACTAGACTATAACCAAATCTTAAGATACAACATGAACCTCTCTTAAAATATTAAATACCTCATTAGAGATCCTCTGCTAGCACTCTATTCATGTCCTATAAGACATTCCTTAAGAACCTGTTCCGAAACTCGTTGGATTATTATTATGGAACCGTCATCATGAACACGTCTCACCTTGAAGGAACAAAGTCATAAGATGAGATCAACTTCAAAGAAACACATCAATAGCCATGAAACATGCTCAAGGATATCACAAGAACATCAGGAAAGGTAAGCTTTGGTACTTTTAGAAACAAGGTTATTGAAGATGTCATATATAGGTTCACAGCAAAGGAATCATGCCTTAAGAAAGAAAGGTTTAGCCTTAACATACCTTTTTTGTCGCCTTAACTTTAACTACTCAACGCTTGTCCTTCTAGGCTCGTAAATCTATATTAAAGAAATTTATACTATTGTTAGACTCACCTTTATAAGCTTGTCTTAATCCTTCAAATAAATCTTTCTAGAATCTGCCAAAATTTCAGCAGCATCTCCTCTGTTTATATGCCTAGCCCAAAATCATAATTCAGCAACCAACAATAACAACATAAATACCAACATTAATAACATCATTGGTAACATCAAAGTATTCCATAAAATACCTCACACGGTGTTTATCCCATTTCTCTCTTCATATATTCGCTACACCATTATTTAACGGCTTTATCTCCGTAAATAAGCGTTAAATAATACCAAAAGAGAAAGATTCATACCTTTTTTCTTGTTAAGACAGCAATATCCTCAATAGGCATGCTAAAATCCACCGCAAAACTGTTACACCTCGAAAATTTCCCCGTGAACGTACAGTGAAGAGACTAACGAAGAATACGAGTATACGATGTTTTAATAAGAAGGGAACGACGTTTGACGACCCTAAGTAAGATTTCAAAGGTAATTTCAATAAGAGATAGGTTATGCTCCGCAACGACTATTTATAGTCTCTGGAAATGTGAAAGCTGCAGATTTGCACTCTGGGCTCGTCGATGAAATACGAACCATAAAGTAGTTTACGGGCCGTAAACTACCATGTCATATTTCAACTTCCAAAATGTCAACTTTCTGCCAAATGTTCAGTTGGTTAAATACGACTTGAAATACGGACCGTAAACTGAAATACGGCCCGTAAACTGAGTCCGTAAATCACCATATTCTCAGACTGCCTTTCTGGTCCTGTTATGCTTAAATACGTCTATGAAATGCGGCCCGTATTTTAGTATACGGACCGTAAACTGAGTTTACGACCACTGTGCACTTCACCTACTGTTCATTTCGGATTAGATTTTAAGTCATTAAAAAGGAGACCCAAGCTCATTAATTCATTTCATTTCCACGTTATTTCTTCCTAGAAACCTCTAGAATATTCACCACTCTTCATCTACAAGAAAACAAAGGGAAATCAAAGATCAATATCAAGAATTCAAGTGAATCAAGTGTGGGAAACTCATCAAAGTTCATCCAAGTTAAGAAATTTCAAGAGAAGTGAACTAGGGTTTTGGTGCAAGAAGAGTAATAACACTCAAGGCTTGTTCCTACAACATCTAAGGTACGTTTTATGGCATTTACATGTTATTTGGGGTATGGAAGAGTTGAAACACTTGGATTATAGGAGGATGTAAGAAATGGGTCATGAAAGTGTGAATAGTAGCATTGTTGAGTAAAGGTTTGAATTGAGCCATGATCATTCATAAATTGTGATTATAAAAATGTTATGAATGACATTTAGAACATGGAATAAGTATCCTATGTGAGAAAAATGCAACAATGAACCATGGCCATGATTATGGAGAAATTGAAGACAAATTGTGAAATACGGATATTGTAAACGAATGATGAGTGTTGTCTATCATATTGAGAATGTTGTTATGAACGTTTGAGAGTGGATATAGAATATGGGAAGAACTGTATAAACAAAGGGAATGCTGCCCAATTTTCCCTAGAAATAGTAACGCGTTATTGTAGCCGATTAACTAACGTTAATGGCAATTCTCTCTTGAAGGTAGAAGTGTGACGTTGAAGGAGAACAAGCGGACGATAACTTAGTTAAACTGTTATATCCCGCAATTTGTACATTCGGATAATTTAAGATAATTGCAAGAAGTTAAGGAAAAGGCCATATTTTGATCTTGTTTAATACACAGGTTGCTTATGAAAAATTTTGATGTGGAAAAATTGGGGAAGGCTAAGGGCAAATTTGGAATTTGGAAAATAAATTTTCATGAATCACAAAAAAAAAATTGGGCTTAAGTAAAAGGCCAAGTGTGGCCGGCCAAAGGAGTATGGGCCAAGGCCCATATGGAGGCTTAAAAGAAGTGGTATTGGATCATTTTTATCACCTTCAATTCAAGAACAATCAAGAAAACTTGAGAGAAGCCAACCACAAGGGGCTATTCGGCCATGACCAAGGAAATTGAAGTCTTCAATTTTGATCCGAAAAAAATATTTTCTTCTAGTATTCCTACTAATTTGAAGGTCCTCTTTAACATGGTATAGTTGTTGGAGCAAGAAAACCATCCATTTTTACAAGGAGAAACTCTAGCCAAGTTGAAGAGCTAAGAGGAAAAGGTAAGGTTTAACTCTCTTTCATATGTTATGAATGGTCTATGCATGTTGTTGAGTGTTGTAGTATGTGGAAATGGATGAAATTCATGAAACCTTGCATGTTGGTGTTGAGCCGTGTGGGTTGTGTTGTGGCCGTGTACATGTTGTGTTGTGAAGGTGTGAAGAACTAATTTTATTTAGTATGTTTGGGATGTTGTGTTGTGGATTCTATGATGCAAATAAAAGTTTAATCATTCAAAGTTGAGGTTATAGTTGTTTGTGGCTTGTTGTGGAAACTAATGTGATTCTAATATAGTTTCTTGAATTTATGAGTGATGTTGTTAACGTGTGAATTGTTGGTGTGGTTGATGAATTTGGAAGAAAGAAATGTGTTGTTGTTGTCCTATTGGAGTTTGGAAGGTTTCGGTTGGCATGGTATATTGGTTGGGTTGTTTAGAATATTGTGCGGATTGCTTGAAGTGTTATTGAATCTCGTTTCAATGATCTTGAATAAGTACTTGAACTTGTGAGTATCGATGTTGGTTTGAATGTATGTAGTTGAATTGAATATAAATGGAAAGTTGTCGACTTATGTAGAAAAGAGTTACTAGCGTTGTAATACGTTTTGAATTGATTATTGAAGTTGATAGTATGATTGTTGGCATTGTTGTTGATAATTTGGCCGAGTTGCATTCTCGGGTTTGTAGTTGTTAAATTGGCCGAGCTAGATTCTCGGGGATGGTGTATTTACAGGGGAAATGCTGCTAGAATTTCGGCAGATTATAAATGAATTCATTTGAAGGATTAAGACAAGTATATGACGACAAATCTAACGATTGTGTAAATGTTCTTGAATGTATATTAGCAATAGCAAGTTCGGACAATTAAGCGTAACTAATAGGGCGTGGGACAGGTATGTAAGGCTTACCCTTTCTTTCTTTGGCATGTCCTAGAGCCAAGTAAGGCATGATATTTATATGCACATTGGGGTTACTCTATTCTGTGATTCCGAGCTTGTTTAAGGTTCGTATGCACTTTTGATATGTTCGTAAAAGAGTTCTGTAAGAATTAATGTGCTCGACTTTTGAAAACAGTCTGCTATGTTTTGATACGTATGTATGGTTCCAAAAGACCTATCTGATTTGATCCATAATGAGATTCGAAAAGCTCCTGATATGACTATTATTTTGATTTTCCAAAGAAAGCTTCTGAAACGTTCAAAGAGTTTCTGTTCCTAAAAGAATTCTGTAAGTATCAGTGTCCCAAACTTCGGTATATGGTCTCGGATCGGTTTGGTATATGACTATGATCCCTATGGCTCTTGATGTGCTTACGATGTTTGATATGTTTCCGAGTGGCATTCGAAAGATATTTGATTTGACAAATGTCTTGATTCTCAAATGATAGTTCGTTCGATTATTCCATCGAGTCTTTGATATAATTTGATATGTATACATGGTCCCATAAGCTCCATTTGATTTGATCCATAACGATATCCGAAAGGTACTTGACATGATTATGGCTTTGATTTTCCAAAAATGGCTTCTGAAACGTTCGTAGAAGGTTCTGTACTTCAAACGCTCATAACTTTCGCATACTAAGTCGGATTGACCCGAAACTTGTTTCTGAGCCTCCAGATGTCAGTAAGTGTACATATCCATCGAGTCTTGATTTGTATGTATATGGTTTCTCACGACTCTGCTCGTGCACGCCTCAATGTATCTTTCACTGAGTCCCGGGCCAGGACATGCTCTCGTGCGTACTCCACTGCATTGTTCACCGAGTCCCTCATAGGCGGGCCGGGACACATTACATGAATATGTATATGATGATGTGATGATACGGGGATGGCGGCAAGGATTGCATATGATAGATCTATTCACCGAGACCCGCACTAGAGGGCCGGGACACGTTATATGTATATATATGATACATAATGTTGCATGCATGATTCTATCCACCGAGTCCCTCACTGGAGGGCCGGGACACGTTACATACATATATGATACATGATTTTGGCATATGATGACTCTGTCCACCGCGTCCCCTAGAGGGCCGGGTTCTGTTACACGCATATATGATATATGATCTAGCATATGACTCTGTCCACCGCGTCCCTCATTAAAGGGCCGGGATCTGTTATATGATTCTGTTCACCGCGTCCCTCACTAAAGGGCCAGGATCTGTCATACGTATATACGATATCTGATTCTGACATGCATGATCTGTGTTTGGAAAGTAAGCCTTCTGGCAATTCTGTGCCTTCTGTACTCCTTCTGACATCGGACTTCGGCATATATGATCTGTGTCTGGAAGCCAAACGGATCTGCACCTTTTCTGACATATGACATCGGCATACACGATTTGTGTTTGAAAAATAAGCGTTTTGGTATTCTGGATAACGTATTTATTGTTTGTACTGTCTGTTTCGATTGTGGTTCGGTTTTCTGTATTTTATGCCTTATATACTCTGTACATATTCCGTACTGACCCCCTCTTCTTCGATGGTTGCGTTTCATGCCGTGCAGGTACACCCATATGAGTTGGAGCTAATATAGAAGATGTTCCAGCAGAGTTGGTAGACTCCACTTGTTCCTGGAGTGTTGCCGAGTCAGAGTATATGTGCTATGATGTTTTGTTTGAAATTAGATACTTTGCAGACAGAGTTGTGGGTATTGGTTGTCAGTTCAGTAAGCGGCTCCATCAACCGATGTGTCATTTGTGTTATGATATAAGTTCTATATGATCACAGATTTTGTTTGATTTGAAAGTAACGAAAAAGAATATTTCTGAGAATTTTACCATGCATTTCATCTTTATTTGATTTAAAAAGTCCACAGGATTATGTATGTATTAAAAGTCAGAGGGTTCGCTCGGCTCTAAATAAGGGTCGGGTGCCCATCACACCCTAGGTGGTTTAGGGTGTGACATAAACGTAAAAGGTATGTGAGGCTAGTCCTTTCTTTCTAATGGCATGAATCCTATATCATGACTCTTTTTTCCTCTTCATGAATTTCTACATTCCGAAAAGCTAGAAGCCTATGTCTATGAATAGCTACATAAGGTGAGAGATATGTTATGAGTCCCATAATGATGATGATGAGCTAAAGTATAGAGATTCTAAAATATGTGACATGATGATCCTATGGCGTTAATGATGTTATCTATTGCTTACACTCACCTTATATGCTAATTCCTTCAAGGTGAGGCAGAATGTCAACGAATGTTCCATAATGAAATCGGGGGATCACGACCTTATGTGACCCCGATAAAGTATAGTTGTTCTTGAGCCTTAAGCATACTATGATGAGCATATTATGATGAGCATGTTTTGATGAGGATATAACACCGCGCCTATATGGTCGGGCAGTCATCGCTAAGGCGGGCAGCGTATACATCATGGCCAGATGGCATGGACAGACACCACTAGTGGGTGGCATGTGATGATACCCCGGAAGCAGGAGGCCTGGACGCAGGCTAATGTTATGATTATCACACCGATCCGATATGGACGGGCAGCTTATACATTATTACACCGTGCCTATATGGACGGGCAGCTTATACGTTATGTATATATGATATGGTGATGAGTATGAGTAAGACAGCATGATTTATTTCCTTTATACTTGACAGTCCGATACAGATGTTCCATATTGATATTTCCTTTACATCATCATCTTATTTCATTGTTTATGCCTCTCATACTCAGTACAATGTTCGTACTGACGTCCGGTTTCTCTGGAGGCTGTGTTCATGCCCACAGGTAGACAGAAAGGAGAGCTCGACCCAGATCTATAGTAGCTGTCAGCCGATTGAAAGCACTCCTTTGTTCCGGAGGTGCTTGATTATTCTTTTGTGTATATTCATGTATATGTATTTTGGGCATGACGAGGTCTTGTCCCGTCCTCATGTTTAGCATTCTAGTAGAGGCTCATAGATACGCAGTGTGGGTTAAATGGTCTCACGGGATTGTTACTATGTATATATATAATTTTGATGGCCGGGAGACTTATGCATATAAAAGTATTTTATGTTCTCAAATGAAAAGATGATTTTCTTATGTCTTGAGTATAAATTGATAAAAAAACATTAAATGAGTAAGGTGAGTAGCAGAACAAGTGGTGCTCGGTGGTTAGCCCCGAGTACCCGTCGCGGCCCTAGCAGGGTCGTGACAAAAGTGGTATCAGAGCAGTTCAGTCCTAGGAAGTGTCTACGAGCCGTGTCTAGTAGAGTCTTGTTTATGGTGTGTTGCACGCCACATCAATAAACAAGAGGCTACAGGGCATTTAGGAAAAATGACCATCTTTCTTCTTATGAGATCATGCGATAGAGCCATGTATAAGATTTTATCCTCCCTAATAGTGTGTTGTGATTCCAGAAATGCCGCCAAAGGGAAAAGCTACAACTGCCCAGAAAGGCAAGACTACGACAAAGAGGTGGGTAGAAAGAGAGCCTGCGATGAATATTGAAGAGGGTGAATCGCATAATGAGGCTCCATCTGATACTTCCTCCACCCCGCCTATTGTGGGAGAACAAGGAGGAGCCCCAGCTCCAATTCCTCCACCGGTTCCTTCGGGTCAACATATGACCGAGGACATACATCTATTGACACAGTTGGTTGCCGCTCAGGCACATCGGCAAAATGTGAGTTCAAGTGATCGGGAAGAAAGTACCAAGGCCCGTGATTTTATGAGTCTAAATCCTCCGGAGTTTTTCGGGTTAAATCCAGATGAAGACCCGCAATTTTTCATTTATGAGATGTTGAGGATGTTGAGGATTGTCCATGCCTCCGAAACTGAATCAGTGGAGTTGGCATCTTATAGACTTCGGGATGTGGTAGGCTTATGGTATAATAACTAGGTATTATTAAGAGGAGAGAATGCGCCTCCTCCATTTTGGCAAGAGTTCGTGGATGCTTTCATTCGTCACTACTTGCCCCCCGAGGTCCACCGAGCTAGAGCGGATAGGGCCTAACCCACTGACCTTTCTGCCTTAAAACGTCCATATCTCCTTATCCCGACGTCTCCTGTGGACCCACGACCTATGGTTGGAAAGCTAATTCAATTATCTACAACTTCTATTTATTGGTATCTTTCCAAATTCCAAACTTATAAGACCGTGTTTGCCCCTCGAAGTCAGATTACCCAAAAACGTTACTTAAAAATATTTGTTTGGAGGACTTCCACTTTGATTTGGCTCAAGGGTCCTTCTTGAGTTGTGTTTAACTTGACATATGTGATTCATATAACTTTTCACGTGTTCCTAAAAAATCTCGATGTGTGGGCCCCACCTCCGCTTACGAATAATCCGACCTACAAAAAATACGAAATATAATACTATCAACGTGAGTTTAAATTATGTAGTAACAACGTGATTGTAAATGTTTGAGGAAGCACATGTCACGCTCAGGCTCTGAAAATGCGGGGTATAACATATATATTATTTTGATGGCCGAGAGGCTTATGCATATAAAAGTATTTTATGTTCTCAAATGAAAAGATGATTTTCTTATGTCTTGAGTATAAATTGATAAAAGAGCATTAAATAAGTAAGGTGAGTAGCAGAACAAGTGGTGCTCGGTGGTTAGCCCCCGTCGCGGCCCTAGCAGGGTCATGACAAAAACAATACTAGAATCACAACCATGCATTACCCGGACCTAAACCACTACTTCGCTACTTGAAAATTGCTCACTTTTTGATTCCCTCACTCTCTCTCTTCTAATTTCTGGAATTTTCTGGGCAAATCTAATGAAAAAAGGGGTTATTACCCTTTTTATAGGGGTCAAGTCGGTCACTGTAGCAGTACTGTAGCATGCGTTTCTGCTCTGCAGCCGAACTTGTAACGTCCATAATTGTCTACTCCGATGTCCTATCGATGAGCGGTTTGTTGCGTTGGAAACTAGACTCGACAAATTGCATTTTAGGCTTTTGTTTCACTTCAAAACACTTCATATATAAAGAGATATTCGTCCCCCAATTTGGACAAAAGTTTTGACACAAAACTTCACCCACCCTTTCTCCAAAGTCGTACTACTCCATTTCTTCCTCTCATTTCCTTATAAAACCTTATGGTATACCTTATATACGTCCTTTACTCATTAAATACACTTAATACTGCTTGCTTCTTATATTCCAAAGTGGTTTTACTTAACCATAACTCAACATACTTATGTTTCAAATTTGATAAGTGCTTCTTCGAAGATATGGGGTGTAACAGGAGAGGATTTCCATGCTTTTGTTGTGGGTCTTCCGAAGACCTTGGGTAAGTTTGATTCGATTTGGGTGATAGTTGATCGGTTGACTAAGTCCGCTCATTTTATTCCAATCCAGATTTCCTATATCGCGGAGAAGTTAGCCAAGTTGTACATTCGTGATATTGTGAGATTGGATGGGATTTCTATTTGTATCATAACTGATCAGGGTACTATCTTCACTTCCCATTTCTGGAGAGCTTTTCATGATGAGTTGTGTACCCGAGTGGATCTTAGTGCAGCTTTCCACCCCTAGAACAATGGGAAATCTGAGCGAACCATTCAGGTGCTCAAGGATATGTTGAGGGATAGCGTTATAGACTTTCGTGGTCATTGGGATCAATTCTTTCCGTTGGAAGAGTTTGCATATAATAACAGTTATCACTCGAGCATTAACATGGTGCCTTTTGAGGCTTTGTATGGTAGGAGATGTAGATCTCCGGTTGGTTGGTTTGATGTATTTGAGGTTCGACCTTGAGGTACGGACCTATTGAGAGAGTCTTTTGAGAAGTTGAAGGTCATTCAGGCCAAGCTTGTGGCAGGTCAGAGTCGACAGAAGATGTATGTGGATCGGAAGGTCCGAGATCTAGAGTTTGTCGTTGGTGATCAAGTTCTATTGAAGATTTCACCCACGAAGGGTGTTATGAGATATGGGAAGATAGGTAAGTTGAGTCCGAGGTATATTGGGGCCATTTGAGATTCTTGACCGTGTGGGCGATGTTATTTATGAGTTGGCCTCGCCGCCAAGCTTGGCGGGAGTTCATCCAGTTTTTCATGTGTCTATGCTAAAGAAGTACCATGCCGATGGTACTTATATTGTTCGTTGGGACTCGGTATTGCTTGATGAGAATTTAACCTATGAGGAGGAGCCTATTGCGATTTTCAATAGGCAAGTTTGAAAGTTGAGGTCTAAGGAGATTTCTTCTGTGAAGGTGCAATAGAAACATTGTCCTGTTAAGAAGGCCACTTGGGAGACTGAGTTCGACATGCGTAGTCGATATCCCCAGTTGTTTGCCGAGTTAGGTACTTCTCCGTTCTTTTCCCATAGTCGCTCAAGGACGAGCGATCGTTTTATTAGTATCTGATGTAATGACTCGCTTGGTTCTTATAGTCTTTTCAGTACTTTTGACCTTTTCACTAGATTGTTAGCTCACTTTTGACCCTAAGGGACCGTTGAAATACTTCCCGAGCTGCTTGGTTATGATTCGGGTGACTTTTTGGGAAATTTGGGCTTAAAGTAAAAAAGAGTTGACTCAAAGTTTACTTTTGGGTAAATAGACCTTTTTTGGGAATCCGTCGATTCCGAGAGGTCCGGATGGTCTTTTAGAACTTGTGTACATATTTGGTTCGGTTCCCAATGCACTCGAGTGCATTTTGGGAATTGGGTTGGGAAGTTGGAATTATGGTATGGGGGCTTGACTCGGTCAATGAGACCTCCGTTGGGAATTATGAGGCTACAGGTGCGTTCATAGCATATTTTTATATATGTGAGCAGATGGCCTGGGGTAATAGTAGGGATTTCGGGTTGAGATTGTGAAACTTGGGGGGCATTCTGGTGTCTGGTGCCCGCTATGGAGGCACCAGTACCGCAGCAGTTATGCCGCTACAGCGGGTGCTAGCCGCAGAAGCGGCTAAGTATATTTTGTGGCTAACCGCCACAACGGTCTGAGCGGCCGCCGAGGCGGGGCCGCAGCGGTCTTGTTGTCGCAGAAGAGGTATCGGGCAGGTAATTTCATTAAATGAGTATTAAAAGCCCTAAGTCTGTCATTCTTTATTATTTAGACTTTAGTGTGATAGAGAGCTTTTCAAGGAGATTCTTAGGAGAAAATCTTGGTGGTAAGTCCTTCTATCTTCTTTGCTATTCCATTTTCCTTAATCACCTTAGGATTCTATTATCATGATAGTTCTTTAAGGGTTTGATGATTAAAAGTGGGTTCTATGTGTCACGACCTAACCCCATGGGCCATGACTAGTGCCCGAGCTGGACACTCATATACGTACCTGTTAGATATAGTCAAATTGAAACTATGAACAATATGGAAACTTGCAAAAGAACTCCGAAGGTTCATAACGTCATCATATATATGTGTCCAGATAACTGTCTCCTGAGGAGTCACAACTGATCAAATCATAAAATGATACGCAAGCCGACAAGGCTGCCACTACATATCAATATCATGCGCAAGCCGACATGGCTGCCACTACATACGAACATATCCATAGCACATCGTATAGACACAGCTGAACAAACTTATACACAACCCACACATATGTCTACAGACCTCTAAGAGTATCGATAGCGAAATATGACGGGATAGGGCCCCGCCGTACCCCTGGGTAAACATATACGTACATCATAAGATCTGTACAAAAAGTCTAGGCTCCGAAACAACAGAGCTCTCCAAGATAGCTAAGTGGAAGTCCGATGCTGAAGGGTCACCAAACCGACTATCTATACCTGCGGGCATGAAACGTAGCCCTCCGAAGAAAGGGGGATCAGTACGAGATATGTACTGAGTATATAGAGCATGAAATACAATAAAGAGGATCATAACTGAAATAGAGATTACCGGAAACAAGTATGACTTTTAAAATATCAATACACTTGCCTTATGAAATGAAAATCATACATATCAATATCATATATCATATCCGGCCCATTATGGGACTCGGTGAATAAGGTCACCAAATACCATCCTTGGCGCCATAGTCACATCATCACACCATCACACCATCACATTATATATATATATATATATATATATATATATATATATATATATATATATATATATATATATACCGTATCCCGGCCCTCTAGTGAGGGACTTGGTGAACAATGCAGTGAAACTGTGCACGAGAACGTATCTTGGCCCGGGACTCAGTGAAAGATATATTGAGGCATGCACGAGTAGAGTAGTGAGCAACCATATGAAAATTAAATCATATCTGAGACTCAATAAGATAATCAAAATGAACCATCATTTGAAAATTTAGACGATAGTCATATCAAGTACCTTTCGAATGTCACTACGGATTATATTAAAATAGAACTTCTGGAATCATATACACGTATCAAAACATAATGAAATAGCTTCTGGAAGTCAAGAACATTAGCCATCCTAGTGGCTCTAAGAATGGGAGCTTCTTTGGAGTCATATATATACGTCGTCTGTTTGTTTCATAAAGACCATGCCAAAAAGAAAGAAGGGTTAGCTTTACATAACTATTATAGGTTAACCGTAACCAAGTTCGCTTCGTCGTCCCTTTAGCCTATTTAATATGAAAGTAACGCTATCGTTAGTAAACTATACTTTCTAGCTTATAAATCTACAACCAATCGCTTATAGGAATCATTCTTTAGTTCATACTTTCTTGATTAGGATTTTTGTTAGTTAAGAACTTAACGGAAATCGAGCAGCATTTCCCCTATGTAACATGCCTAACTCGAACTTCCAATTAATCTCTTGTTATCACAGCAATACCAACAACGACAGTAATAGAAATATTCATATCATATCCCTACAATCCAGCCCATAAACAACTCAAACAACCCAATAACCTTTCTTAATCCTTTTCAAATCCAAATCATTAACATTTAAGATTATACACCAAATAGACCAACATACACTTTGTATACGATACGTTATACACTTCTTTCTTCCAAATTTAGAAGCCATATCAACGACAACACGACAACAACACGAACAACAACATATGAAAATAAACCACACTTTTAATCTTTTCAACTCAACAATTCCACATAACAACTACAACTCCCAATATCAACGAATTCGCGCAATTTCTTACTTCCAATTTCATCTAATACAATATTAATCTTTCCATTACAATACCATTAATCCAATTATACCATAAAATGAGAAAATCTTACCTTAATTTAATCAGAGCAATTTGTACACTCACTTGCACTAATTTCACTATTTCTTCTTCCTCAATTCAATACCCAATGTTGCTATCACCTCCTTGGACTTGCAAATCACCTTAGAATTTAATCAAAGCAACAAAACATATTTTTTTCTGCAACAACCATGGCTGGCCGAGGGCAGCAGCCATGGCTATGCTCTTCTTTCTGTTTCTCTTAAGCTTCAATTTGCAAAATGAAATGAATGCTAAATTTGGTCATTAGCTTGACTATTTATATGAATCCTACTAGCCCTACACGTGCCCTCCATGGTGAATCATCATTTTAATATATTTGTTTTTTTAATTAAAGAATCGGGTGGGGCCCACTTTAACTATATAATTAGCTAACTTAATTAATCTTAATTTAATCACTAATCTCCACTTAATAATCTAATCATAGTTAATTAATCCCTAATCTCCATTAATATTTCTATACTAATTGAAATTTATAAACAAATCGTGCACTAATTAAAATCGAGAATTAAAGGCACTTATTTCATAGCCAAAAAATAATCCCGTCCTTAACTTATGTCGATTAGCTTACGAATAATTCAACGTTCAAAAAATTACGGGGTATAACATCCTTCCCCCCTTTGGAACATTCGTCCTCGAATGTTAAACTGGTCCTGAACTCTCAATACTTTCTTAAGTATTCTCTTATTTAATTATGCCCTTCACATGCCTCTTGCATTGGTCGATTCCCTTTAATTCACTATAACGCATTCCAGGTCTCTAAGTAACCATTCCTGTAATATTTCCTCTTTCTCTCGCCTCGCGAGGCAATAATCCCACGTCGTTGTTTTTACTCTTGTCCTTATTTCGCAGTCGGTTGTCAGTTGTATTGCGAGCGCTTCTGCTGAAATGTTACTATCTCTCTTGTATGCATACTGTTCAGTTGTACTGGCACTGATTGATTCTGACTTGTATTCATGGTTCTCTCAGTCATAACTCGGCTCTCTTTCTTCCCCTTAATCCTTAATTAAGATTTTATAACGCGCAGATGTTCCTCATCGATTCATTAGACTTTACAATCCTTGGGGTATTTATGCCTCTGGTAACCTGTAGGCCCTTCGTAACTCTACGAATAAAATGAAATTTCCCCAAGGCGTAATATTATTTTACTTCAATAACCTTACATCGCTCTGCTGTTACAGTCCATATTCTGAAATCTTCCGCATCATGTGTCACTTCTCAATTTTCTCTTTAAAAGAGTTTTAACTGTCACTTTGCTTTTAGCTCTTAATCTCCATCTTTAGAGTTGGTTATCAAGTAGCGCTAAAGTTTCCCCATATAATAACTTCACATAGTCGCTCTGTGATCTGTCTATTATTAACTGGTATAATTTTGAAGGAATTTCTTTTGATTTGACATATAAATTCACTGTCATTCAGTAACTAGTGACCCGCTTGTTCTGATCATCTCGGTTAAACCATTTCACAACTTCCCTTAATCCAACTTGTAACACTTTAGGCATATTCTATTACCCCTTTACTCAGATTTTGTTTCTAGTTTTCCGGTCACACATTATGTTGCAATCTTTACACGAATATATGAAGGTGCTCAAATTAGCCCGGGAAATACCTTAGCGCCGTTTCACTAGTATTTATGCTTTACCTTGAATTCTCCTCTCATACCTTTCAATGGTATCGGGGCTCATCTATGGCCATGTCCTATTTGCCCCCAGTATTAATTCTATTTCAGTAATTTTGCCTCAAACCATCTTACACCTTTCCTTGATGTACCCAAAATATCACAACCGCATTGTTATTACCGAATCCTTACTCTTCTTATCAAGTACTCACTTGGTCTCATTCTTAGCATACAAATACTCGTAGGTTGTATAACTATTCTTGTATAATTTGTACAAAGTACATCCAATCTTAGTCATAGTCTTTCCTTCCCCTGGTTCATTCTGCTTTACATATCTTATTTGTACTAAAACTCGCTCGTAGCCTATCTTGTCATACTCCTTTCCCTTCCTTTATTCACCATTTTATTTTTTTCATATCCTACTATAGGAGATTTCCTATCCCTTTTCCTTTGCTACTTGTAAGTTACAGTATCCTTAGCAAACAACCCCATTGCCAACGTCTTAACCTCTAATCCAGTATAGCGTTGCTATCCTTCGTAATATCTCTTAAATTACTCGTTGTCATTCTCTTATCATACTCTTTACCTACCTTTTAATGTCATATTATTCAAGATCTGTATAAATAATTCTCAGCACTGTCTCAAATACCATCTTGACCACTATCCATTTATCGCTGACTTTCAGATCTTACCGACTTGTTTCAGCATGGGATCTCACTTGAAGTTTGAGTATCCATATCACTTTGCTCTCACCCGTTTCCCCCCTTTGGGGTTGTACTTATACCATTATCTGTTTATATTCTACTTTATGTCCCTATTTCAAATCTCAAATTCATTTGATCCCAACTGTGCCATATCTGTGTCCTTCCTTTATAATCTATAACTTTGATTATCCAGGTACGAAATCTTAACAAAATCTCGAAGCGATGAGAACTCTTCTATGTATAGTACAAAATCCCATCTAATCATCTATACTCAAGTAATGCAACCCATGTAGCAACTCGTCCAAGGCCACATTCCACTTGCTCCAACCGGTAATTAATTAGTACTTATAGTCGTTCCAAATTATCAATTAGGTAGCATTTATATTCTGATGATAAGTGTTCAAAGCTCTCTTGTAACATTATCTTTATCCCAACCTGTATCATATGTTTCCTCTAATGAATTTACAATACATCATTTGTTCCTCAACCTACAGTCTCTGTCCTTTAAGGATTTCACAGGTGAAGTCGTCTACGCGCCGTACTCCTTTATGTCTTATGCTCTTTCACCCTTGTTGTGTACCCAACGCTAACTTCTAACTTACTCAAAATCATATCGAATTTGTCTTAATAATGGTCTTATCTTACCATCTTGTCGTCGTACTGCACCTTTAAGTTCGTAGCTATATATTTTCCTTTCTATTTTCTACTCGTACTCAATTAATTTTGTCTATCTAGGGTGCTTCCTTTAGTATTCCCTTACCATTTCTCCAGTCTATGTCCATCTTTCATTCTGTGCACGAGGAATCTCATGCTACTCTTGTATCCTTCGGAAAACACTATTTCTGCATAACCCCTTTTCTCATCCTCCAAACGTATTCTGTTCATCCCTGTTTGTTCTTGTCATACTAGTCATTTTCTAGCACTCATTCTACCTCGTTGCTCATTTTTCTGTAGCTTGGTCTTTCACAAGTTATGCCATTTATATTGCTCGTGTTCTCGGCTACGTCATAACCTGTTGCTACACTGTTATCTCGCTCACTTTCTTCTTATTTCCTTCTTTCAATTAAATCCTTCTTTTCTTAGGCTCGCTTTCATTTTCGTTATCATATAATCTTTATTCTGAAATTTTCCTTATAGAAGAACTTTATAAGTCTTTCTTATTCGTTTTATATCTTGCCTTTCCATTTCACATTTTCCTTAATACTTTAGTCGCATAGATCGCGTCCTATCTTTTAGTCACTTCCTCACTAGGCTTTACGCATTTTCATAACAATCCTTATTGTATTCACATAATATCCTGTTCGTAATCAATCCTGTGGTATAACACTTCTTAACCATGTTCATGATTCTTACTATAATTTAATTACACTCTGTGGAGCAGGCGTACTTAACTTTTCACCCTTGTGATCAATCTTATCCTTAATATCTCACAAGCTGTCTTATCAATACCTTCATATTTGTCATAACTCTTCCTCCTCCGTACCTTTATCTCAATCATACTATTACTCCTTTTAATGTAAACTCGTCGTAATTTATCCCTACTTGTCAGTTCAGTTGATACCTTAATATAACACCCTATTAAGACTTGCCAGCCTTTCTAAATCATCTTTTAGTATCTCAAGCCCTTCCAAATTACCCTAGCATTTCCCTTTTTACCATATTCATACCGATCTCATAATTACTATTACCATCAATTCAACGGTTAACTTATTTCTCGAAGTCAGTCGTACTCGCAACTTAGTCAAATCTTATCATCACTATTGACACGACCTTTCAAGAATATTACGAACTTATATCTCATTCTCTTTTTATTTCAAAGAAAATTTTGGCAGAGTTTCCTCTGTATTTCTTACTATCCCAAAACCTGCACGCAGGAAATACCAACAATGTCTCACAGGGCCAACATATATTCGTATATATCATATCATATCATATCATAGCCACACAAGGCTCCCAATTTCGAGTAAAAGTACAAAGATATCGAAACTTACCTCACATATCACACCTCAAGACATACCTGATCATTTAACGATCTGTCCTGTTATACCTTCCTATCTACCTTCCCTTTCATTCTTCAATTTTACATTTCAATCATACTTCCATATTCTTACCTTATCCGACATGCATCTTTCACACTGTTACTCACCTGTGTACTTTTTGACTTCCAATATCATCAGTCACTTTCTTCTGCCGATGTCGTTCTTCAGCTGAAATCAAGGGTTAGTATAAGGAATTTCATTTCCTATGGCTGGGCTCTATTGCACGATCTTAGATATGAAAGAAAGGTAACATCCCAAATGTCCTGTAGCTTCTTGTTTATAGATGTGGTGCACAACACACCGATAAACAAGACCCTACTAGACACAGTCTGTAGACACTCCGAGGATGAACTGCTCTGAGATCACTTTTGTCACGACCCAACCCCATAGGCCATGACTAGTGCCCGAGCTGGACACTCATATACGTACCTGTTAGATATAGCCAAATTGAAACTATGAACAATATGGAAACTTGCAAAAGAACTCCGAAGGTTCATAACTTCATCATATATATATATGTCCAGATGACTGTCTCCTGAGGAGTCACAACTGATCAAATCATAAAATGATACGCAAGCCGACAAGGCTGCCACTACATATCAATATCATGCACAAGCCGACAAGGCTGCCACTGCATACGAACATATCCATAGCACATCATAAAAGACACAGTTGAACAAACTTATACACAACCCACATATATGTCAACAGACCTTTAAGAGTATCGATAGTGAAATATGACAGGACAGGGCCCCGCCGTACCCCAAGGTAAACATATACGTACATCATAACATCTGTACCAAAAGTCTAGGCTCCGGAACGACAGAGCTCTCCAAGACAGCTGAGTGGAAGTCCTATGCTGAAGGGTCACCAAACCGACTATCTGTACCTGCGGGCATGAAACGCAGCCCCCCGAAGAAAAGGGGGTCAGTACGAGATATGTACTGAGTATATAAAGCATGAAATACAATAAAGAGGATCATAACTGAAATAGATATTACCGGAAACAAGTATGACTTTTAAAATATCAATACACTTGCCTTATGAAATTAAAACCATGCATATCAATATCATATATCATATCCGACCCATTATGGGACTCGGTGAATAAGGTCGCCACATACCATCCTTGGCGCCATAATCACATCATCACATCATCACATCATCACACCATCACATAATCATATATATATATATATATATATATATACCGTATCCCGGCCCTCTAGTGAGGGACTTGGTGAACAATGCAGTGAAACTGTGCACGAGAACGTATCCTGGCCCGGGACGCAGTGAAAGATGTATTGAGGCATGCACGAGTAGAGTAGTGAGCAACCATATGCAAATTAAATCATATCTGAGACTCAATAAGACAATCAAAATGAACCATCATTTGAAAATTTAAAAGATAGTCATATCAAGTACCTTTCGAATGTCACTACGGATTATATTAAAATAGAACTTCTGGAATCATATACACGTATCAAGACATAGTGAAATAGCTTCTGGAAGTCAAGAACATTAGCCATCCTAGTGGATCTAAGAATAGGAGCTTCTTTGGAGTCATATATATACGTCGTCTATTTGTTTCATAAAGATAATGCCAAAAAGAAAGAAGGGTTAGCTTTACATACCTATTATAGGTTAACCGTAACCAAGTTTGCTTCGTCGTCCCTTTAGCCTATTTAATATGAAAGTAACGCTATCGTTAGTAAACTATACTTTCTAGCTTATAGGAATCATTCTTTAGTTCATACTTTCTTGATTAGGATTTTTGTTAGTTAAGAACTTAACGGAAATCGGGCAGCATTTCCCCTATCTAACTTGCCCAACCCGAACTTCCAATTAATCTCCTGTTATCACAGCAATACCAACAACGACAGTAATAGAAATATTCATATCATATCCTTACAATCCAGCCCATAAACAACTGAAACAACCCAATAACCTTTCTTAATCCTTTTCCAATCCAAATCATTAACATTTAAGATTATACACCAAACAGACCAACATACGATTTGTATACGATACATTATACACTTCTTTCTTCCAAATTTAGAAGCCATATCAACGACAACACGACAACAACACGAACAACAACATATGAAAATAAACCACACTTTTAATCTTTTCAACTCAACAATTCCACATAACAACTACAACTCCCAATATCAACAAATTCGTGCAATTTCTTACTTCCAATTTAATCTAATACAATTTTAATCTTTCCATTACGATACCATTAATCAAATTATACCATAAAATGAGAAAATCTTACCTTAATTTAATCGGAGGAATTTCTACACTCACTTGCACCAATTTCACTATTTCTTCTTCCTCAATTCAATACCCAACGTTGCTATCACGTCCTTGGACTTGCAAATCACCTTAGAATTTAATCAAAGCAACAAAACATATTTTTTTTCTTCAACAACCATGGCTGACCGAGAGCAGCAGCCATGGCTATGCTCTTCTTTCTGTTTCTCTTAAGCTTCAATTTGCAAAATGAAATGAATGCTAAATTTGGTCATTAGCTTGACTATTTATATGAATCCTACTAGCCCTACACGTGCCCTCCGTGGTGAATCATCATTTTAACATATTTTTTATTTTTTTTAATTAAAGAATCGGGTGGGGCCCACTTTAACTATATAATTAGCTAACTTAATTAATCTTAATTTAATCACTAATCTCCACTTAATAATCCCATCATAGTTAATTAATCCCCAATCTCCATTAATATTTCTATACTAATTGAAATTTATAAACAAATCGTGCACTAATTAAAATCGAGAATTAAAGGCACTTATTTCATATCCCAAAAATAATCTCGTCCTTAACTTATGTCGATTAGCTTACGAATAATTCGACGTTCAAAAGATTACGGGGTATAACACTATGAGTTGTTCTTTATAGGCTTCTAAATCTTAATTTAATGATTGGGTTAGCTTCTTTAAGCATGGAATTGGTGATTAGAACCTATTATTGCATGATTCTTCCTACTTAGTGACTAATTTATGGAATTGGAATTTAAGGTTTATACCCAAATTTGGGGGTTTTGCCTAGAATCCGAATTTAAGTAATTTGTTGGTTCATCTAGTTTGTAATTGAAGGGAATTGATCAGCTAGAGCTTAATTTCATGTTGAAACCTTTAGATTCCTATTTTCCCCGTTCTTGTTCATAAACTCCATTCCTTAGGTTGGGGATTTGGGTCTTGAATAGAAGTAGGATTTGATTGATGTTCTTCTTGATTCTAATTTCATGATTCAGATATGCTTAGACTTTCATTATCTCAAGGTTCAAAGGAAAGGAAAGACTAAGGTGGGATTGTTGGAGACTTTGATGCTCGGCCTTCCAGGTAGGTTACGGTTTATAATATACTGATTACCGAAGCATATATTTAGACGATATTATCGGAGAATGCATGTAAACCTTTGGGCATGAATTTGGGTTGGATATTGCCTTAGGTTGGGCCTATTTCTGTGGTTTGGGGCGAGCCACCATGTTGTGTTGTGGCTTATCTTGTTCGATTTGTTGTTGGCTCGATGCCACATGGAGATAGTAGATATTGGTGATTAGTGATATATCTTGATGATGATATTGTAGAAACTTATTATTTCTATTTTGAGATGTGGATTGTGATTCTATTACGACTTATTTTGTAGCCTTTTTATTGATATTGTTGGTGTGCCCATGTGTGGTACTATTGATATTGACTTGATTATTGACATTGAACTCATACATTGCACGCATTCTCATCCTTCATGATGTACTGTTGATACATTGATGATATACATGAAACACTGTTATGAGCTGGGCTTAGTTGGATGAGAATGATGTGAGGACCGATGTCCGATGTTCGATATTTATCCTGGAATCGAGGTATGAGCGCTGGTAGCGATTACCGAGGTTGTTGCAGGAATCGTGACGGTACATGGACTTCGCGGGTCCCCCATGGTTTGTGCTGCCGAGATGTGATGTTCCAGCATCAATGTACATGTGTACGGTGCATATGTATTGCATTCACACTTCATACATTATTGCATTTGCATTGTATTATTGGCTTCTTATGATATTCATGTGTTTTATTATGATACCATTGTGATATACGGATTCAGATTGGATATACTGAGACTTGGCACAGTTGGGTTTAGATGCTATATTATAGGTGATGACGTGTACTTGGTTATTGGCTCGTGATTGACTTATACCTTGTTGATTTACCTATTTATCTTACTTTATTGCCTTGATATATGTTAGCTAATCTTAGTCGGCCTATGATACCTACCAGTACTTGTTGTGTGTACTGATCTGCACTTGCAACATTCTTTTATGAATGCAGAGTTCCAGGTGGGATTGACCTCTACTCCTCGTGGCTGATAGTAGTCGAGGATTGGTGTTCCGAGTCTTACAGGGTGAGCACGAGGACGTCCGCCGCCTTGAAGACTATTCTTTTATTATGTCTTCATTTCTATCCGAGACATGATTTTTGAGACTATTGGTGTATTCTGATCATTCAGACTTGTAGCATTTAGTTAGTTGCTCTTCTATGATTAGACCAGACACTGGGGTGTATTTCTCTTATTTTCGAAATTTCTTTTATTATTACCGTGAGACTTACGTTATTCTATCTCTTCCGCTTATTTATTTATTTGTTCATGATTTTATGATTTGTTGGGATAAGGGTTAGCTTACCAAGGTGGGAATGGTAGGTGTCCGTACTACTTAGTGAAATTGGGTCATGACAGCTATTGCCCGCATTACTACACTAGCCAGAGGCCGAGCACCAGCTGCTGCTCAGACCCATGCTGGATAGGTTACTCCAGACCTTAAAGAGATTCCGGATGAGGAGCCGGTCCTGGCAGATAAGGTTGGATCCTCTTAGGCAACAACAGGATTCATTACTACTGTTGTTCTTTAGGACACTTTGGTGCGTATTCTGAGCTTCTTTGAGGGTATCGCCTAGGTAGGCATATTACCGACCACTCCAGAGGGTTCCCAGACTAGAGTTGGAGCCCAGACTCCGGATCCTACGGTTGTTGAAAGATATAGAACCCCACGGGCACAACCAGCTGCTGGTGTGGCTGCTCAGTTTTAGGCTTTTCCAGTTTTGGGTGTTGCTATTTGCCCAGTTGCCCAACCTACTATTACAGTTGAGGAGCAAAAGAGGGGGGGGGGGGGGGGGGGGTTAGTTTGAAGATGAAGCCACCATAGTATGATGGTCCTGATGATGATGCATATGAGTTTATGGTTAGTTTCCATGAGCGTCAGCACAATTTGGGGGTGGTCGAGTCCAGCGGTGTTGATTTTGTGGCTATGGCCCGCCAAGCAGTGGTGGAGGGTTTTTGTTGAGACTAGACTAGTTGGGTCAACTCTACTTGGATCGAGTTTTCTCGCGTAATTCTAGAGAAATGGGTTCCCCGTAGTTTGAGAGATGAGAGGAGTGAGCAGTTCGAAAGGTTGGAGCAGCATGGGATGTCTGTGACAGATTATGAGATGATTTTCCACTCATCTCGCAATGCTTTGACCGTTCTACTCAATGAGACAGAGAGGATCATAAAGTTCATCCGGGGGATGTCGTGTCCCCTTCGAGTTGCAGCAACTCATATGGCATCTTCATGAGGTACTTTTCAGCAAATGGTGGAAGCCGCTAGGTGTCTTGAGTCTATCAGGTGTGATGAGTTTGGAGATAGATCGGACAAGAGGCCCCGCAGCTCGGGCAGATTTTTGGGTTCCTCTTCTGTAGGTAGAGGTTACCATGGTAGGGGTTATCGCCCCCTGATATGATTCCGATTGGGAGAAACGCTGAATCAAACAACAAACGTGGAAATTAAAGATTGTAAGAAATTAAGGGATGAGAATTGAAGAAAAGGGGATGAGAATAAAAGAATGAAATGATTGAATCAACAATAATTGTGACTAATCAACATAGGACTTGATACCTACACCTATTAATCAACAATCAATATATGAATCTCAACACAAGGAAGAAGAGAAACTTAAACTCATACATATGGAAATCCATTCCAAGATTATCTAAGAGAGGTTCAAAGCTAAGAGTAACGGAATCCACCCACTAACCTAGCACTAACATAAGCTAATCCTAGCTTAACCTAACTTCATACATGGAGAACTACTCTCAAAGAGTTTCTTCAATCATCAACCAAAAACTAAGGAATGAAAATATGCTAAGGTAAGCTTATATAGTTTTCCCTATTACAACAAAGGCCTAAAAGTGGCCTTTGCAGAAACAACCCCACATGGGCCCTTCTTCACTTGAATTGCAATCCTAGGCTCGAATTTACACTCCTAGCCACGAATTGCACTCCTTAGCCACGAATTGCACTCCTAGCCATGTTTGCTCTTCTAGCCACTTTGTGTGGCTTCCATCAATGGTCCTTCATATCCATGTCTCTTCCAAGCAATCATCCACATCCTTGTGGCTTGCTCTTCAATGGCCTCCAAAGGCCCCATCTTCCTCTTCCAAGGGTGTGTGACATAGAAATGCCAATCCAAAGCTCTAACACGGGTTTTAGCCTTCATAATCACCCATGAGCTTCCTAGGATCATATTATCCTCCCCTTCTTTAAAACGATTCATCCTCGAATCCAAACCTTACAAAAACCAAGGGAAGATATATAAAAACATAGTCCTCATAGCATGAGGGTTAGCACAAAAGTCAATAATCATGATATCACGCCAAGGGTGGACAAATTTGTGGTATAACCACATATCAATAATCATCATGAATAAAAACTTCACATATGGGCATTAAGATGTTGATCCCTCCAAATATCATGAAACGAGGGTAAGGTAAAGAAGCCAATGGGTTTAAGATAAGAGCACGCAATGCCACATTGGCTCTAGAAGACATGAAGTGTATTTGACCCTCTATTTCCCAACTAAACCAATTACCCAAGTTTTGGGACATCTCCAGGGTCTAAAGGAAAGGATACCCACAGGTCTTGGTCAACAAAACAACTACATATCCCATTAAGGCCCCTATCGACATAGGATGCATTCTTAAGACAAATATGGGCTTCATTATATGCAAATAGGTAGTAAAGAAAGGTTTCACGCAAATCAACTTCCTTATCTATGTCATTCTCAAATGTAGCCTCACTACTTGGTTCAAGAACAAGATCAAGCTTACTACTACAAGTTGAAACACACAAAGAAGAATTATCAATATGCAAGCAAGTGTCACTCTCTTTCCCATAACAATCCTCCCTAATGAACGTGCTATTTCCCCCAAGAGGAGATTCCCATCACAAGGAGGAGGATCATTGTTACATAGTGGGTTCCCATAGACTTTGTAGCCCCCAAATGTGGCTACACGTTCCTCACCACAAAACATGTAACCATGCAACTCACTATCAATACTTGCGTCATTATCAAGTAAAACGTTATCCTTAAGGATAGAATAACCAACTAACGGTTGAGAATCAATGCATTTAATTTTACACCAAAAGGATCATTGTCATAATCCTCTACATGACAGACAACACTATCAGAAACTTGAGTCTCATCAAATGTCAATAAAGTAAGATCAAGAGATTCATTTTCATATGCATCAAACAAAGGTGATGTATTATATTCATAATATTTCACATTATCAACTTGGTCAATCACTAAATTGAGGTTCATGGAACACATCAAAAACTCGCTCAATTAGTGGACACTCATTATAAGCAAGTTGATCAACACAAAAAGCAACACTAGTTGTTAGCATGTCAAGCTCACAAGATTTACTAACATGATTACCTCATTTAAATTAAACTAGTGTTTGATCATCTCCTTTACATGACAATGTACTGTTATTAGCATCGCAAGTGTCAACACTAGGTGGACACAAATCAATTTTGCAAGAAGAATCAATTCGGTGATCAAGAGGATCAACTATTGTGTGAGCAATCTCAACAAATAGTAAAGAATCATTAATCTCAATGCATGGTAAGCTATCTTTCATACTCAAATTGGCATCAAGATGTTACACCCCGAAAAATTTCGCGTTACCAAGACCGCAAATGGCTTAGTATGAGCTCAAGGGAGAGAAAAGTTATACGAGGATTAGGGATGAAGATTATATTAAATGAGTATAAGTATATATATATATATATATATATATGACATTTAGAGACAATATGGAGTAAATCAAGTAACACGTTACTATGAGTAGCCCTCGTAACCGTAAGTCAAGGTGGGGCCCACATGTCAGGATTTTATAAAGGACATATGAAAAGTGATATTAGTAGTACATGGGAATTTGAACAAGTCTTAAGAAAGATCCTTAAGCCGAATATGTGCATAAGCCCTCCAAAAGGATGATTTAAGGATACTTTTTCGAATGATCTGACTTGGAGAGGCCAAAACGCTATTATAAGTTTGGAATTTGGAAACACACTGAAAATAAAAGTTGTAGATAATTGAAAGAGCTTTCCAACCACAGGTAGTGGGCCCTCATACGATATCGGGATCCAGAGTTATAGTCATTTTAAGATAAAGATTCCAAGCTGCCAAATGGCTTCCGCGGGTCCCACTTGAGAAGTACGGTGGAATCGACTTATGAGTGGTACAAATACCCCCATTAACTCCATTTTTTCAGCGTTTTACATTCTCAATAGTCCTAGAAAATTCTCAACACAACCCCAAACATATATAGCCCATTAAATCAATAATTTAACAAGATTATACCAAACTAGTCCATGAAAGGTGATTGTTCTTGCTTCTACGTGATGTTGTGGTAAGTTTGGTCTTGAAGAAAGTTGGTGTGGCTGAATTTCATCAAGTATAAGGTATGTTATTCGTCCTATCTCTTATGTTGAGTTGATTTGAAGGCTTAGCAAGTCTTAAAAGTGAAAATAATTATGGAGAAAATGTCATAAAGTGTCGTGTTGTAGTTGTTGTGTTTATGGACTATTTTGAGCATGTTTGGCCGTGTGGCTGGGCTGATTTACATGCACAGAAATGGTAGCTAATGTTGTTGGTGTGTTGATGAGATTATGCTCCTTGATTGGGAAGAAAGGAAGTGTATATTGTTGTTGTATGTTGAAAAACATAGTGTGGGATGTTTTATGGAATATATTGGTATTGATAATATTGTTGTTGATGTTGGTATTGTTGTTGTTGTTGTTGGTTGTTGGATTGTGATTTCGGGGTAGGCTTATAAATAGGGGAGATGCTGCCCGAATTGTGGCAGATTCTAAAGGAGTTTGGTTTAAAGACTTGAGAAAGGCATATGACGATAAGTCTAATGGTAGTATAATTTCTCTTGAGTGTAGATTTGAAAGTTTGGGAGAATAAGCGTTAATTCGTAGGAGATCAATCAGGTATGTTAAGGCTATCCTTTCCTACTTTTTGGCATGATCTATGACAAGTGCAAAGCGTAATGATATCCATAATGAATCCACTCCGAGATGTAGCCTATCCGAGTTCCTTGACTTCTTAAGTCCCGAAGGGGCATCCATAAGTTATGCGATTTCATAACGATGTCTAATTCCCGAAGGGGACATTCTTAAGGTTTCCTTATTCCCATGCATTTCACATTTGATTTTTAAGTCTCGAAGGAGACAAATGAAAAGGGGAAGAAGTTCCCCTTTTTAAGAAAAGGAGAAGAAGTTCCTATTTTTAAGAAAACGGAAGAAGTTCCCCTTTTGAACTAAAAGTTGCTCCGAAAGGATTCTTTTGATGGTTTCCAACGATTTTCATGCATTTTCATATTTACATACATGCACGACCTCATTTCATGGGGAAGGGGAAAGGGCTAAGGCGTTATATACGCAAACCACCTGATCAGTTAGTATACGATGATTATGATGCCCGAAAGGGTTGCTCGAAGGGGATACTATGCTATTATGCCCGAAAGGACTGCAAGTATATATATATATATATATATATATATATATATATATATATACATATACTGCATCAAAAGTTCATATGTACATACATGTTTATCAGAGTCGGTTACAGGTACAGATTGAGTCTGTTACTCTTTTATCATCCGAGTCGAGATATATTGTTTCAGTTCTGCCTTACATACTCGGTACATTATTCGTATTGACGTCCCTTTGCCTGGGGGCGCTGCATTTATGCCACGCAGGTGTATACAGATGAGTAGAAGACATTGGCTATAGGATGTTTGGTGAGCTCCATATCAGTTAGGAGTGTTGCCAAGTAAAAGTACTTATGTTATGGTATCTCGTGTATGTTAGAGACTTTTGCAGACAGTGTCCTGTGGATAGTGCGTCGAGATGCCCATAGTTATGTATAGCGGCCGAACAGGTCGATGTGTTTTTATGTTTTATTCTTAAAGATTTTATTGTGACTAAAGATTTTTTTTGAATTAACGATAAGGGAGAACTCCCGGATTTGACGAAAGTGTTTTATTGAGAAGTTCTTTTTTTACCTGACGGAAGCGTCATTTCGTAGATCAAAGGTTCACAAAAAGTTATGACTCCTGGATGGAATAATAGTATGGCACTCAGCCGAGTAGGGTCTTGGGTGTTAGTCGTGGTCCTCCGGTTTGGGTCATGACACAAGATCACTCAGAAAGTAGGAGTATTAGGATAAGCTTTTTTAGCTCGGTGTGCATTCAAATGATCTTTTCTACCTTGAGCTACCAATAGTAAGCTCATGTGACCAATTGGAGGGATGGTCTTGGACTCCATTGTTTCTTTCGAGCATGGGAGTTCTTCACATGAAGAATTCTTTAGTAATTTATCTCCTTGAGTACCTACCAAAGAGTCTTCATAACAAGATGAAGAAGTAGAAAGGTTAGAATGATGTTGTGACAACTCCCTCACGTCACTACGCACAACCTCTCCTTTTTCCGCTCTAGAGTTGTCACATGGATCCCCTCACTCCTCTCAATTTTGTATCTCTCATGTTCTTCGAAAAGGTAATGAGTTTCCAAAATGCCCTTCGAAGGGTTAGGGTGACCCTTCACGTCAATCTTCCATTTGGTTGTACAAGGAGCAACTTTCTTTCCTCCTAGCCTTTTCGGAATGTGATTGGTGTCATTTTTCTTTCCATATGGATTGACAAAGCGACACCTCCAAAATTACATTAAGGCACTCCAAGTTTCAATTGGGTTCCCCTTTACTATCTCATGCTCCCAATGATTTATAAGAATCCCTTTGAGGGGTGCTAGAAGCTAGCTCCACTTGCTTCTTTTCCGAGTAGTGGTAACATTCGAAGATCTCATCCAGCTTTTGTTCCCATTCGAAGTAGCTTCTTCATTAGATTTTGGACACAAGGTTGGCCACTCCACATTGGAAACACTAACTTTTGTTTTAAGAGTCTGCCTTTTCGGGTCAATCCACTCCTGAAACATTGATTTTCTTCTTCTTGTACCTACAAAACGAGCAAACAAGGTTAGTAATAAAATATCCTGACCAACAATGGTGTTTGCACTCGTTTGTGCTTGGCTAACACCAAGCGAATATTCTCACCCTCTTGCCTTTTACCACTCTAGATGTATCCCTTCAATTAGTGAACTACCAACTTGAATAAGTCTAAGAAAGCACCTTGTATCGGTTCGGAATGGAGTTTCTGAGACACCCAAGAAAAATGGACAAGTAAAAGCAACAGACAAGAGCCAAAGAGGTTTTCTACGAAATAAATAATAAAAGCTTGAAGGAATTGGCACAAAAAGAAATGGGATTTAAGAACTAGTTAACAACCGAGTAAGAACAATTACTAGTTGTTAATTAGCTAAGTCAATCAAAGAAATGAGTTAAAAGATAGATAAACCTTATCCAAACACTTAGGAAAATTTTGGGATGTTTTTGGTCCAACATTTAGAAAATTGGGAGCTGCTTGCAGCGTTTTATTAAAATGCATGTAACTTTTTCTACAGAGCTCCAGTTGATGAACTGTTTATTTCTTTGGAAAGTAGACTCGCTAAAATTGAATTTAGATAGGTTATGGATCTCATCACGCCTTATACACATTAAGATATACCCCCCTAAAGTTGGTCCAAAATCTGCCAACACTTAGAAAACTTTTTTAAGTGTTGAAGAGAACAACTCTTTGAATCTGAGGCCCACGCACCTGGAGGTGTGACTGGGCGTGACGTCAGGCGCGTCGCTGATGTGGCTGCTGATGTGGCGTGCTGAAGTGGAATTTTTTTTTTTTTGAAATTTTGGGCTGAATTTTTTCTTGATTTTCTTAGAGACTTGTCTTGAGCCCACACAAACACTTTTCAATCCTTTTACTTGAAGACTTTTGGATCAAACACTCCTTTTTACCTTCTTCTTCAAGATGAAGGTATGAAGATCTCTATGAACACCAAGAACACCCAAAACCAATCCTATGCCCAAATCAACTTATTTTTCTCTCAAAATTAGGATCTAAGTCCTCCTTGACTAGGACAACAAAACCCAATAACAATTAGCTCCAAATAAACTCAAAATCACTAAACCCACTTTGTGTTCTTCAAGCTTTGAAGATCCTTCAATGATGGAGCCTTCAAAACTCCTCCAAACAACTTGAAACTTTATATTTGGGGGTTATCCACTTCAACAAACTCATTTCTAACCTTAAATCCAACAAACAACAACAAAATTTGGGGGTTTTGATTTAGGATTTTTTTGACACTTTTTTTTCATTTTTTTAGAACCAAGGTTGAAGAATTGATGGAACAATTCTTCTACCAAGCTCTTGATAGCAAATGATATGATTCCGATTGGGAGAAATACAGAATCAAACAACAAATGTGAAAATTAAAGACAGTGAGAAATTAAGGGATGAGAATTAAAGAAAAGAGGATGAGAATGGAAGAAAGAAAGTATTGAATCAGCAATAATTGTGACTAATCAACATAAGACTTGATACCTATACCTATTAATCAACAATCAATATATGAATCTTAACCCAGGGAAGAAGAGAAACTTGAACTCATACATGAAATCCATTCCAAGATTATCTAAGAGAGGTTCAAAGCTAAGAGTAAGGGAATCCACCTACTAACCTAACACTAATATAAGCTAATCCTAGTTTAACCTAACTCCATATCGAGGCTTATGTTGGTTAAGCTAGGATTAGCTTATGTTAGTGTTAGGTTAGTCGGAGGATTCCCTTACTCTTAGCTTTGAAACTCTCTTTGGATAATCTTCAAATGCATTTCCATGTATGAGTTCAGGTTTCTCTTCTTCCTTGGGTTGAGATTATTGATTATTGATTAATAGGTGTAGGTATCAAGTTCTATGTTGATTAGTCACAATTATTGTTGATTCAATCCTTTCTTTTTTTCTATTCTCATCCCTTTTTCTTCAATTCTTATTCCTTTATTTCTCACTATCTTTAATTTTCACATTTGTTGTTTGATTCTGTATTTCTCCCGATTGGAAACCTGTCACCACCAATTTAGTAGGCAGTTCAAGCAGCGATTCAAACTTCTACTTTCGGTTCTTTGAATTGCAGTGCTCGTAGTTTGGGACATGGTTCCCAAGGTTCTTATACCTGGAGGTCATGGTGGTCACTCAGGTTATTCCAGCTCCTCTCAGCAGCTTGTGGCACACCGCGGGTGTTATGAGTACGGTGACTTAAGGAATTTCTCCAGGGAGTGTCCCAGACTTAGTCAGAGCGGCCCACACTCAGGTTCTAAAAATTCTGCTCCTAGGTCAGTGGCACTGCTGGCTAGAGGCGGTACGCAGAGTGGTATAGGTCGTTCTTCTAGTACAGGTGTCACAGAGATAGGTGGCAGTGGTGGTCGTGGACGTTCTCAGGCCAAGGATGGCCTCGCTCATTGCTATGCATTTCCAGGCAGACCAGAGGCAAAGGCTTCAGATGCAGTCATTATAGGTACTATTAGTTTGTCACCGGTTGGCCATGTCATTATTTGATCCAGGCTCTACATGTTCGATCCAGGCTCTACATTTTCCTATGTGTCTACTTATTTTATGTCGGGTTTGGATATGATGTGTGTGTTACTCGATTTTCCAATTAGTGTTTCTACTCCTGTTAGGGATTCCGTAGTGGTAGATGAGGTGTACCGATCTTGTCTTGTGACCTTGTCAGGATATGATACCTGGGTGGATTTGATGATTCTAGATATGGTAGATTTTGATATTATTCTTGGTATGAGTTGGTTGTCCCTTTATCATGCAATTTTGGACTATCATGCCAAGACAATCACCTTAGCTATGTCAGAAGTCCCTACGTTGGAGTGGAAGGGTGATACTAGTCGTGTGCCGAGGAAAGTGGCTTCGTTCCTTAAGGCTCATCGAATGGTTGAGTAAGGGTGTTTGGTGTATTTGGCCTATGTTAGGGATACTAATCCTAATACTCTTCTCCTTGAGTCAGTACCAGTAGTGAGGGAGAGTCATTATGCCCCTCTGAAATGGGTGGAACATAAGAGGTCCGAGACGGAACCTCATTCTGAGATTCACCCTTCTCAATATCTGCAGGCGGATCTCGTTCCGTTCTCCTTTCTACTACTGACTTGCCCTTCAGGGCGGCTGTTGCTTTTCTCTTCATAGGCATTGCTAAAATCATAACGCACAATGAGGAAAAAGAAAATCCTAATGACATAGCTGTATCGCACGATCTAAGATGAGGAAATAAGGTCAATAGTTCCTAAATGTCCCGCAGCCTCCTGTTTATAAGTGTGGTGCACTGCACATCAGAACAAGACTCTGCTAGACACGGCTTGCCGACAAACCTATGACAGAACTGCTCTGATAGCACTTTATCACGCCTCACCAAGGTTAGGGTGTGACAGCGAGTTTCCTGAGGTGTTTCCTACAGATCTTTCGGGTGTTCCACTGGATCGCCATATTAACTTAGAGTCGGGCACCAAGCCCAGTTCTATTCTGCTATATCGGATGGCGCCGCAGAATTGAAGGAGTTAAAGGGAGAGTTGCAAGACATTTTGAGCAAAGGATTTATTCGACTTAGTGTTTCTCCTTAGGGTGATCCGGTGTTTTTTGTGAAGAAGAAGGATGGGTCCATGAGGATGTACATCGATTATCGAAAGTTAAACAAAGTGACCATTAAGAACAAGTAACTCATTCCCCGGACTGATGATTTGCTTGATCAGCTTCAGGGTGCGGAAGTTTTTTTTTAAGATCGACATGAGGTCAGGTTATCACCAGTTGAAGATTAGGGCGGAGGATATCCCTAAGACCACATTCAAGACCCGTTATGATTATTATGAGTTTCTGGTTATGTCCCTTGGGTTGATCAATGCCCATCAGCCTTTATGGATTTGATGAACGGTGTTTTCAGACCGTACATAGACTCCTTTGTGATAGTTTTCATTGATGATATTCTGATATACTCTCATAGTAGAGTGGAGCACGAGCAGCATTGGAGGATTGTGCTTGAGATCTTGAAAGAGAAGAAGATTTATGCTAGATTCTCAAAGTTTGAGTTTTGGCTCGATTCTATGGCATTCTCGGTCATGTAGTGACAAAAGATGGGATGATGGTACATCTGAATAAGATTGATGCAGTTTGTTATTGGGTTAGGTCAACTTTAGATAGACTCAGAAGAATGTGCCTTTTCAGTGGTCTGAGAGTGCGAGGCGAGCTTTCCAAAAGCTCAAGATTTTGTTGACCACCACTCTGATTTTGGCACTTCTCATTGAGGGAGAGGGTTTTACCGTGTATTGTGATGCCTCATGGATTGGCCTTGGATGTGTTCTGATGCGGAAAGAGAAGGTGATAGCTTATGCTAAAGGTAGTTGAAAGTGCATGAGAAGAACTACCCCACTCATGACTTAGAGTTGGCATCGTAGTATTTGCATTTAAAATTTGGAGGCATTACATGTATGGTGTGCATTATGAAGTGTTTACTGATCATAAGAGTCTTCAGCACATTTTCAACCAGAATGATCTTAATTTGAGGCAATGGAGATGGTTGGACCTACTTAAGGATTATAATATGTCCATTCTTTATCATCCGGGCAAGGTCAATGTAGTGGCGGATGCCTTGAGTCAAAAGGCGGTGAGTATGGGTAGCCCAGCATGCCTACAGGTTGGGGAGCGACCTTTGGCCATGGAGGTTTAGGATTTGGCAAATAGTATGGTTAGACTTGATATTTCAAAACCTGGCAAGGTTCTGGCTTACGTGGAGGTACCATCTTCCTTATTAGAGCCCAACAGTATAATGATACTAAGGTGTGAATAATTCAAGAAAAGGTATTGAATGGAGAGGGAAGAGAGACGATTCTTGATGATAAAGGGGTTTTGAGGATCAAGGGTCGAGTATATGTTCCCCAGGTGGGGATTTAACTAGGTTGATTATGGAGGAGGCTCACGGCTCGAGATATTATATTCATTCGGAGCTACAAAGATGTATCGGGATTTGAAGCAACATTATTGGCGGTGTAGTATGAAAAGAGATATCGCAGGATTTGTGGCTAAGTGTTTGAACTGCCAACAAGAGAAGTAGAAGCACCAAAAGCTGGGTAGAATTACTCAGAGGATGCTTATACCCGAGTGGAAATAGGAGAGAATTGCCACGGACTTTGGGGAAATTTGATGATATTTTGGTCATTGTGGATCGTTGGACTAAGTCGGCTCATTTTATACCAGTTAAGACTACCTACAATTCAGAGAAGTTGGCCAGGATCTACATCGGAGAGGTAGTTCGTTTGCATGGTGTGCATATTTCTATCATATCGGATCGAGGCACACAGTTTACATCCCATTTTTCGTGTTCTATGCAGAAGGATTTGGGTACTGGAGTTGAGCTTAGTACGACATTTCATCCTAAGACGGATGGACAGCCCGAGCGTACTATTCAGGTCTTAAAGGATATGTTCCAAGCCTGTGTGATTGATTTTGATGGCCATTGCGATCAGTTTTTGCCTTTGGCAGAGTTTGCTTACAACAACAATTACCATTCAAGCATTGAGATTGCACCATTAGAGGCAGTTGGTTGGTTTGATGCTTGTGAGGCAAGGCCTTAGGGTGCAGACTTGCTTCGTGATTCTTTAGACAAGGTCAAGTTGATTCAGGAGAGGCTTCTGAAAACTCAAAGTAGATAGATGAGTTATACAGACCGGAAGGTTCAAGACTTAGAGTTCATGGTTGGTGAGCGGGTATTGATAAAGGTTTCACCTATGAATAGTGTGATGAGCTTTGGGAAGAAGGGCGAGTTGAGCCATAAGTACATTTGTAATGAACTGTTTGGTCATTATAGTGTTCTTAACCTTTTTACCCCTATTTACCCTTCTCTAAGCCTTAGGAGTATGATTTGGACCCGCGAGGATGGGTGGTACGGTTCCCGAGATGATCGGGCGGGGTTTATGATGACTTCTGTTAATTAGAGCTTTAAAGTGAAAAACATTTGACCAATAGTTAACTTTTGGGTAAACAAACCTTTTTCGGGAATCCATCAATTCCAAGAGGTCCGGATGGTTAATTGTGACTTGGTAGGATGTTCGGTTCAGTTTCCAAGGCACTTGGGAGCATTTTGAGTTATTGGTCGGAAAGTTGGTCTTTGGCCATTGGGTGTTGACTCGGTCAAATAGACCTCCTTTGGAAATTCTGGGACCACGAGTGAGTCTGTAGAGTGGTTTTATATGTTAATGCATGTTTGGTTTGTATCTGTGAGGTCTTGGGTGATTGTCGGATTTCAGGATTGGACTTGTGAAAAACCAGAATTTTCTGGTGTCTGGTGTCCGCTACCCGACCTAGTGGAACTGCTATAGTGGGCAATCGCTATTTGGTTGGGGCGCCACAGCGGATAGGAATTCGCTGTGATGGATGATCTGCAGCAAGCTGGGTCTCGCTAACGCGGGCCCGCTGTAGTGGACTCTTGACTGCTGCAACGGGATTATGTGTTCCAGAATCATTAAATGCTAGGATAAAACCCTTAAACCCCTATCATTTCATTCACTACTTTCTAAACATTCTTGAGGTAAATTGGAGAATTCTTGGTTAATTCTTCCTTGTGGTAAGTCTCCTAAACTAGCATTCATTATTTTAACCTTACTAAGCTTGAATCCATGCTAGAAATCCATTAGAATCTAAGAGGAAAAATGGGTTTTGATGATAACTTCTTGAAATGAGTTCTAATCTTTCTAAATGAAAATTGTTGAGGGGTTTGACTAATCTGATGATTTCATAGCTAATAGGCTTGAATATTCAATTTTTGTTGATTAATTTGAAGGTACCCCAATTGGTGGTTTTCACTTGAATCTCAAAATTGATCCATTCTTGAATTATTTTAGCAATTGATTAGTAGGATTGAGCTCCTTGAACGTTCAATTGCATATTTCACTTTTGAAATGACTGTTTTACCATTGTGGACCCGTTTCCCCCTTTCTCGATAGTTGAATTTGATTCGAAAGATAAGTATAGCAATACGGGTGTTAGTCTTCATTATTTCTAATCTAGAATTCGAATATGATTAGACTTTGAGTATTTGGAGGCGCTACGAAAGGGCAATGCTAAGGTGTGATTGTTCGTGGCTCCTGCTCGATTACTAGGTAGGTTACGGTTTACCTTATGGTTAGACTTCAGTTAGCGAGGCATATGTATAGTTAGTGATTGTTGGAGAAAGCATGTTACGCCTTCGGGTATAAAGTTGGGATGGATTACTTAGGTTGGTACTGTTTGATTGTGGCTTGTTGCCACGTGTGTGATACTATACTTGATGATTAGCCATTTATTCATGATTGCGAAGCCGTATCTCTCATTTGTTGAGTATTGACTTGTAAAGAGGAAGGAATTAATATTGATATTGTTATTGTGATAAGTGCAGAGTACGTGGCTGGATTGACTTCTTCCCCTCGAGACTGACTCCCGAGGCATTGCTGACAAGTATTAGGGTGAGCACATGGCTAGATCCGCAGCCTGGATGACACCTATCATCTAACTTGTCTTATTTACTTCTTCTGAGACAGCGTTTCATTTTGAGACTGTAAATTCTGACTTCTAGTTATGTAGTGGCTCTTGTACGATCTAGACAAGACTTTAGGATTGATGTAATATTTTTGCATTTATTTACTTATCGATTTCAGACTTGTTAGATATTTTATGTTGGTTGAGTTATTCTATTGTTGTTTGAATATGGATAAAGGGACGGGTTCGCCTATCAGCTGGGAAAAAAGTAGGTGCCCGCACGTTCCTTGATTTAGGACTTGACAACATTGGTCCGTTTGAGATTGTTCAGCACATTAGTGAGGTAGCCTATGAGTTAGATTTGCCTCTGTAACGACCCGATCAGTCGTTATAGCGCGAATGACACTTTTACAGCTGTTGACCCTTCCCTAGGTCATCCGACGGGTTTTAGAGTGACTTTTGGAGGTTTGAGCCTCAAAGTGGGATCCATTTTACCCGAAGTTGACTTTTGAGTAAATGGATCTTTTTCGGAATTTCGTCGATTTTGAGAGGTTTGGACAGTCATTTATGACTTGGTAGTCTGTTCGGTTCGGTTCCGAATGTACTTGGGAGCGTTTTGGAACTTGGCTTTAGGCCAGTGGGGTTGACTTTGTCACGACCCAACCCCGTAGGCCGTGACTGGTGCCCGAACTGGGCACCCGTATACCAACCTGTTACATATAACATCAAACTGAAACTACGACAATACGAAAACTTATGAAGGAACTCCAAAGTTCGTAACATCATCATATATATATAATTCCAGCTCACCGGTATCCTGAGGAGTAACAACTAATCATATCATGAAATAATACGCAAGCCGAAAAGGCTGCTACTAGAGACGACCATTATACCACAGCACATCGTATAGACACAACTGAACAGAACCCATACACAACCCACACATATGTCTACAGACCTCTAAGAGTACGAATAGCGAAATATGACGGGACAGGGCCCCGTCGTACCCCTGAATAACATATATATATATATATATCATAAGATCTGTACCAAAATCTAGGCTCTGGAACAACGGAGCTCTCCAAGATAGCAGAAAGAGAATCCTAAGCTGGCGGATCACCTAAGCGAGTATCTGCACCTGCGGGCATGAAACGCAGCCCCACGAAGAAAGGGGGTCAGTACGGAATATGTACTGAGCATGTAAAGCATGAAATACAGTAAACATGATCATAACTGAAATAAGGAGTACAAAAAACAAGTACAATAACCAGAATACCAAAACGCTTGCCTTTGAAACATAAATCATGCATCTCAATATCATATATAATATCCGGCCCTTTATGGGACTCGGTGAACATGGTCGCCACCCCGCCTTTGGCGCCATAACACAACATACTCCATAACACAACATAACTCCATAACAAAGCATAACTCCATAACACAGCATAACTCTGTAACACAGCATAACTCCATAACACAGCATAACTCCATCATATATATATATATATATATATATATATATATATATATATATATATATATATATATATATATATATATATATATATATATATATACATACCGTACCCGGCCCTCTAGTGAGGGACTCGGTGAACAATGCAGTGAAACTATGCACGATAACATACCCGGCCCGGAACTCGGTGAAAGACATATTGAGGCAGGCACGAGCAGAGTAGTGAGAAACTATATGCAATTTAAAAACATTTTCAAATACTCAATAGAATAATCAACACGAATTACCATTTGAAAATCAGGACAATAGTCGTATCAAATACCTTGCGAAAGTCACTCGGAACATATCAAACAACCCTTGAATGTCATCATAAGTATACCACAAAGCCTTAAGGATCATAGTCATATGTCACTATAGTATGAAACACCTTATAGAAGTCCAGTCACTAGTTATCATAGAGTTCCTAAGAATAGGAACGGATATATATATCGACTATTAACCAACGTACAGAAAACTGAAGAGGGAGGCTCAATCACTTGAGAATTGTAACATCAAGAAGTGAATAAGAATAAAAAATATCACTCAAAGCTTATGAATGGAATTACCCCAAATTTCACATCATTCATCACTTAAATCTAAGACATGCCAAAAGAAAGAAGGGACAACTTCACATACCTGCTAGCGACTATTCGTAAATCCGTTCGCCTCGTTGCTCTTTTAGCCTATTTAATATAAGAGTAACATTATCGTTAGTAGGTATACTTTCTAGTTCACAAATCTATAGCCCATTGTTGTAGGACTTATCCTTTAGCTTACACATCCTCGTTTAGGGTTTGCTATTAGTTAAAGACTTAGCGAAAATTGGGCAGCACTTCCCCTATACATTCGCCTATCCCAAATTTCCAATTACCCTCCTGTTAACACAGAAATACCAACAAAAACATATAGACATAGTTATATTTTCAATCTTCTCAACTTAACAAGGACGACAATATGTTCACAACACCATAACTTTTACTTTAATTATCAAACTCCTTTACTTTCGTCACACGATCCATAACAACCATGGCGATAACAACGTCAAAATTAATCACCATTTTTTAAGCTAAAACAATCCATACTCACGACCAACACAACAACCTAACATCATCACATACAACTCTTTATATTCAACACATAATTTCCTATAACATCGATTTCATGCATTTTCTTAATTTCAATTTCGTGCAATCCAATTCTAATAATTCCATTACAATGATATTAACACAATTACATCATAAAACAAGAAAATCTTACCTTAATTTTTTTTGGAGGAATTTCTACTCTTAATTGCTCCAATTTCGCAATTCCTTGTTCTCCGACTTAAAATCTAATGTCGCTATCACCTCCTTGAATTTGTATATCACTTGAACTTGATCCAAAATAGCAACAAAATATTTTTTTTCCTCCATCCATGGCTGGCCGAACAGCCATGGAAGTGTTGCCCCCTTTTTTTTTCTTTTCAACTTGCAAATGAAAAATGACAACAATTTGATCATTGCCATGTATTTTTATATGGTGTCCATTTATTGGCCACGTGTCCTTGTCCAGTACCATGACTCATCAAATATTTTGCTGATTTGTTTTGTTTTTTTTGTTTTTTTTTATTATTTTAAACGGGTGGGGCCCACAATTTAGAAATTAAGTTAATTAATTTAATTAATCACTAATTCTTACTTAATAATCTAATCACAATTAATTGATCCCTAATCTCCAATAATATTTTTACACTAAGTAGAATTTATAACAATTTATGTTCTAATTAAAATTAAAAATTAAGGTTTCTACTTTTTGTCGGAAAATAATTCTGCCTTTAACTTGACTCGACATGCTAGCGAATAGTTTGACATATAAATATACGGGGTATAACATCCTTCCCCCCTTTAAAACATTCGTCCTCGAATGTTGAACTGATTCTGAATTCCCAATACTCTCTCTTTTTGTTGCTTTTCGAGGTAGTTATTCCACGTCGTTGTCTTTGCTCTTTTCCTTACTTCATAGTTGGTTATCAGCTGTATATCGGGTTGTTCGGCTGAAGTGTTAATGTCTCTCTTATCTGCATTCTGCTCAGTTGTACTATCGACGATTTATTCAGACTTGTACTCATGGTGCATGTAGTCATGACTCGACTCTTTCTTTTCCTATAGTTACTCTCTTAAGATACCGTTTCCTTCATCTTACCTCTCAATCCTTAAATAAGATTTTTATAACGCATAGACGTACCTCGTCGGTTCATTAGATTTTAATATCCCTGGAGTATTGCATGACTCTGGTAACCTGTGAGCTCTTACAGGGTCTACGAGTAAAACGAAATTTCTCAGAGGGTAACATTTTTGTACTCCAATAGCCTTGATTTACTCCGCTGTGACAGTCCGTATTCTGGAATCCTCAGCATCAGTGCGTTGTAGATTCTTATCCAAGACTTGTATCATTTTATGATGCCATGTGAATCGCTAGAAACATGTGAAATGTATGGCTATGTGTCACTTTCTGACTTTCTTTTAAAGGTCTTTAACTATCACTTGCTTTTACTTCTTGATCTCGATCTTTAGGGTTGGCTATCGAATAACGCTAGGGTTCTCTCATATTATGACTTCACTGTCATCCAGTAACCAGTAACCCGCTTGTTTTGATTGTCTCGGTTAAATAATTTCATAATTTCCTTTACCCTAACTGGCAATACTTTAGGCATATTACTTCGTGTCGTTTCTCTATTTTTGACTCAAACTTTTCTATTGCCCCTTTACTCAAATTTGCTCTTAGTCCTCCTATCACGCATCTTATTGCAATCTTTACACGAGTATGTATAGGTGCTCAAATCAGCCCAGAAAATACCTTAGTGTCGTTTCACTAGTCTTTATGCTTTACCTTACATTCTTCCCTCGTACCCTTCAATGGTATCGGGGCCCAATTATGGCTTTTGCCCTCAGTACTAATTATATCTCTGTAGTTTTGCCTCAAACCACCTTACACCTTTTTTTTTATGTATCCAAAATATCGCAACCGCATTGTTGTTACTGAATTCTTACTCTTCTTATCAAGTACTCACTTGGTCTCATCCTTAGCATACACATATTCGTAGGTTGCATAACTATTCTTGTACAATTCGTACAAAGTGTATCCAATCTTAGTCATAGTCTTTCCTTCTCTTGGTTTATTCTACTCTACATATCTTATTGTACTAAAACTCACTTGCTGTCTATTTTGTCATACTCCTTTCCTTTCCCTTCTCCTTTGCTACTTATGTGTCACAATTTTATTAGCCAATAACTCCGTTACCAATATTTTAACCTCTAATCCATTATAGCTTTGCTATTCTTTATAATATCTCTTAAGCTACTCGTTACCATTCTCTTGTCACATTCTCCCTTTTTATAAGCATATCCTTTCTCATGTCATATTATACAGAATCATTACAAATGATCCCTTAGTCTTGTCTCAAATACCATCCTGTCTTCTATCCATTCATTGCTGGCTACCAGAGCTTATTAACTTGTTTCAGCAGGGGATCTCAATTGAAAGTTAAGCATCTGTATCAAATATATTGCAGTGTCAATTGTTTCCATCTTACACCTACATTCCTTTCACCCACTTCCCCCCTTTAGGGTGTACTTATATCCTTATCTATATACACTCTGTTCTATGTTCCCATTTTCAATCCCAAATTCATCTGACTCTATTCCAATTCATTTGATATACTGTACCATATTCATGTCCTTTCTTTATAATGTATAACTTCGATCACCCATGTACGAAACCCTAACACAATCATGAGGCGATGAGAACTCTCGACATATACAGTACAAACTCTTATCTAATGAGTGGTAGTCGAGTAATGTAATTAATGTAGCAATTTACCTGAAGCCACATTCCATTCATTCCAATCAGTAATTAGTTAGTGCTTATAGTCGTTCCAAATTCTCCATTAGGTAGCACTTATATTCTAACGATAAGTGTCCCAAGCCTTCCCATAACACTTTTTTTCATCCCAACGGATATCATCTGTTTCTTCTAATAAATTCACAACACATCAGTTGTTTCGCAAATTCGCGATCCTTGTCCTTTAAGGATTTCACCATTCCCGAGGTGAAGTCACATACACCTAGTACTTCTTTATGTTTCATGCTCTTTCATTCTTGTTGTATGCCTAACGCTAACTTCTAACTTACTTAAAATCACATCAAAGGCGTCTTAATAGTGGTCTTGTCTTATAACTTTCTCGTCGTATTACACCTGAAGTTCATAGCTATATATTTCCCTTTTGTCCTATACTCATACTCACTTAGTTAAGTCTATCTTGGGTGCTTCCTTTAGTATCCCTTCCATTTCTCCAGTCTATGTCCATCTTTTATTTGTGCATGAGCAATCTCATGGTACCCCTACATCCTTCGAAAGCACAAATTAATTATGATTAGATTATAATTAATCTAATCCCAACCCCGTGGGCCATGACTAGTGCCCGAGCTGGACACCCATATGTACCTGTCAAACATAATCAGACTGATACTGTAGGTTTTCAATCAATCACATCATAATAACATACGCACGCCGACGAGGCTGCCACTGTATATATATATCATTATACTACGCAAGCTGACAAGGCTGCCACTACATATCAGTATATTACGCAAGCCGACAAGGCTGCCACTACGAAACGGTAATATAAGCAAGCCGACAAGGCTGCTACAGCGACAGGACATCCATAATGATCATATAGACACAACTGATCACATCTGAATACAACCCACATACATGTCTACAGACCTCTAAGAGTTTCAACAGTGAAATATGACGGGACAGGGCCCCGTCGTACCCCTATACAACATACACATATATACATTAAAAAGGGTCTGTACCAAAATCTGGGCTCCGGAACAACGAAGCTCTCCAGGACAGCAGAAAGGGAATCCTAAGCTGGCGGATCACCCAAGCGAGTATCTGCACCTGCGGGCATGAAACGCAGCCACCTGAAGGAAGGGGGTCAGTACGGAATATGTACTGAGCATGTAAAGCATGAAATGCAGTAAACAGGATCATAACTGAAATAAGAAGTACAGAAAACGAGTACAATAACCAGAATACCAAAATGCTTGCCTTTGAAACATAAATCATGCATGTCAATATCATATATCGTATCCGGCCCATTATGGGACTCGGTGAACATGGTCACCACCCCGTCTTTGGCGCCATAACACAACATACTCCAGAACACAGCATAACTCCATAACACAGCATAACTCCGTAACACAGCATAACTACATAACACAGCATAACACCATAACACATCATAACACCATAATATATATATATATACCGTACTCGGCCCTCTAGTGAGGGACTCGGTGAACAATGCAGTGAAACTGTGCACGATAACATACCCGGCCCGGGACTCGGTGAAAGACATATTGAGGCATGCGCGAGCAGAGGAGTGAGAAACTATATGCAATTTAAAATATTATCAAGACCCAGACAGAATAATAAGAAGAGATTATCATCTGAGTATCAGTAGCGACAATCATATCAAGTATCCCTCGAATGTCATTGTATATCATATCAAAAAAGCCTTAGGAATCGTAGACATGAATACAAAATAGCTTATAAAAGTCAGGGACATTAATTGTCGTAGAGTCTCTAAGAACAGGACTAATAAATCACACTGGAAACTTAGGAATATAATTACCCCAAAGCTCATATCATTCATCACCTAAATCTAAGACATGTCAAAAGAAGAAAAGGGACAGCTTTACATACTTGTTAGCGGCTATTCGTAACTCGTTCGTCTCGACGCTCTTTTAGCCTATTTAATATAAGAGTAACGCTATCGACAGTAACTATATTTTCTTGTTCATAAATCTATAGCCCATTTCTTATAGAACCTATATTTCAGCTTATGTATTCTCGTTTAGGGTTTTCTATTATCTAAAGACTTAACGAAAATCGGGCAGCACTTCCCCTATATACTCGCCTATCCCGAATTTCCAATTGTCCTCTTGTTAACACAGAAATACCAACAACAACATATGGACATAATCATATCTTCAACTCTTTCAATTCCATAAGGATAACAACATGTTCATAACAACACAACTTCACCCTTAACTTACTAATTCTTTCATTCCTTCACCTTATAATCCATGATAACAACAACTATAATGCAACTTTAAATTAATTTACCATGTCTAATTAAAACAGCCCTCTACGCGACTCAATTTACATTTCAACATCAACATCTACAACTTCTTACATTCATCACAAATTTACAAATTTATACAAGCTTAAATTGTCTCCAAAATGCGTATAAAAGAGATCAAATCTTACCTTGATAAACTTGGCTCCTTGATATTGTTAATCCCTTCAATGTGCACAACACCACAACACTTAATCCTCCTCTAAGCTTACTCCATGCTCGGTCAAGCAACCATGGCCGAGAGCTTTTTTTTTTTGTGCTCAATTGTTTTTCCTTTTGTTCTTGTTTTTCAAGAAATGAAATGTTACATATGAATCATCTCCTTGATTTATATACTCACTCCCTAGATGCTACACGTGCCCTCTTATGTGTCACCATTCCCTATTTTTTTTTTTTTTTTTTTAATTCGGGTGGGGCCCACTTGTATAATTAACTTTAATTAATTTAATTAATTACTAATTCCCACTTAATAATCTAATCACAATTAATTAATTCCTAATATCCAATAATAATATTTTTTTACACTAAATGAAACTTATAAACAATTGGTTCTAATTTAGAAATTACAAATTAAGGGCTTCTATTCCGTGTCCGAGAATGATCCCGTCTTTTAACTTGAGTCGATTCTCTTGCGAATAACTCGACGTATAAAAATACGGGGTATAACATCCTTCCCCCTTTAGAACATTCGTCCTCGAATGTTGAATTGGTCCCGTAAGGTTCTATGAGAATTTTGGGGAAGTTTCCCTTATCGTCATAACATATAGTTTTTGTCAGCCAATCAATACAACCAAGTGAGGAGCTTTAAGTTACCTGTAGGCGTAGGGAACAAGTAAGGGTACTTGTCTTTCATCTCCTCTTCGGCTTCCCAGGGCATCTCTTCCCTATTGTTGTTTCGCCATAACACTTTGACGGAAGCCACGTCCTTAGTTTGCAGCCTTCTAATCTGTCGATCAAGTATGGCTATAGGATGCTCCTCGTAGGATAACTCCTCTGTCACTTGGATATCATCTACGGGAAATACTCTGGAAGGATCGCCTATACATTTGCGAAGCATTGACAGGTGGAAGACTGGATGCACTGCTTCCAAATCACACGGTAGGTCCAACTCGTAGGCAACTCGGCCTACCCTACGCATAATCTGATAAGGCCCAATGTATCTCGGGCTTAGCTTCCCTTTCCTGCCGAATCTCATAACACCCTTCATGGGTGACACCTTCAAGAACACCCAGTCACCAACCTGAAATTCTAGATGTCGACATCGATTATCTGCATATGATTTCTGTCGACTCTGGGCTGCCAGTAATCTCTCCTGAATAAGCTTCACTTTATCAACAGTCTGCTGAACCATATCCGGGCCTATCAACTTAGTCTCACCAACATCAAACAAACCAATAGGTGATCTGCACTTCCTCCCATACAAGGCCTCATACGGTGCAATCTGAATACTCGAATGGTAGCTGTTATTATAGGCAAACTCAATAAGTTGCAAATGATCATCCCAACTACCCCTGAAATAATTAATACAGGCCGTAGCATATCTTGTAATGTCTGAATGGTACGCTCGGCCTGTCCGTCAGTCTGAGGATGGAATGCTGTGCTAAGACTCACTTGTGTTCCCAATCCCTCCTGGAAGGATCTCCAGAAGTTAGCTGTAAACTGGGCTCCTCTATCGGAAATAATAGTCGTGGGAACCCCGTGAAGTCTCACTATCTCCTTGAGGTACAACCTGGCATATTCCTCAGCTGAATATGTAGTCCTGACTGGAAGAAAGTGGGCTGATTTTGTCAACCTATCAACGATGACCCAAATAGAGTCATATTTTCGCTGAGTGCGAGGTAAACCTGTGACGAAGTCCATATTGATTACCTCCCATTTCCAGGTTGGAATCTTCATCTCCTGTAATAATCCCCCAGGCTTCTGGTGCTCGATCTTAACCTGTTCACAATTCGGACACTGAGCAACAAACTCTGCTATATCCTTCTTCATGCCATCCCACCAATAGAAGCATCTGAGGTCATGATACATCTTCGTTGACCCTGGATGAATAGAATAACGGGCATAGTGTGCCTCTCCCATAACCTTTTGCCGTAACCCTGCAACCTCAGGTACACATAATCTACCTTTGTATCGTAGCTCTCCGTCAGGTGCAATCTCGAACGGGGTCTCTTCCTTTTGAATAGCTGCATCTCTATGATGTACAAGAATAGGGTCCTCGTACTGGTGTCTCTTTATCTCTTCTATGATAGAGGACTCAGTAACTCCTCGAACAGAAACCCAGTCGTTATCAGAATCAGCCAAACGGACTCCAAGATTAGCTAACTGGCAAATCTCACGGACTATCTCTTTCTGCTCTGGTTGTACATCTGCCAAACTACCTATAGATTTACGGCTGAGTGCATCTGCTACGACATTGGCCTTTCCTGGGTGATATAGAATGTCAACATCATAGTCTTTCAGTAACTCTAGCCACCGCCTCTGCCGCAAATTCAGCTCCTTCTGCTTAAAGATGTATTGGAAACTCTTGTTATCTGTATAAATATCAACATGCACGCCATATAAATAATGTCTCCATATCTTCAAGGCATGAATCACCGCTGCTAACTCCAAATCGTGAGTGGGATAATTTCTTTCGTGCTTTCTCAGCTGTCGGGAGGCATAGGCTATAACTCTGCCATGCTGCATCAACACACAACCTAGCCCAACACCCGAGGCATCACAATAAATAACATAGCCATCTGGCCCCTCAGGAAGTGTTAGAACTAGAGCAGTAGTCAACTTATCCTTCAATAATTAGAAGCTTCGCTCACAAGCATCGATCCACTGGAACTTAGCTGCCTTCTGTGTTAGCCTTGTTAAAGACTTTGAAATTGAGGAAAATTTTTCTACAAACCTCCTGTAATACCCTGCTAGCCCCAGAAAACTACGTACCTCGGTAGTCGTCGTACGACTAGGCCAAGTCTTCACCGCCTCAATCTTCTATGTATCTACTCGAAGGCCGTCAGCTCCAATAATATGCCCCAAGAATGCTACTGAAGTCAACCAAAATTCACATTTAGAGAACTTAGCATACAACTTCTGGTGCTGAAGCACCCTGAGTACCGCCCTCAGATGGTCTGCATGCTCCTCTTCGGATCGTGAGTAGACCAGAATATCATCAATAAATACAATCACGAACATATCTAGGAATGGCTTGAACACTCGGTTCATTAGATCCATAAATACCGCCGCTGGAGCATTGGTCAGACCAAAAGACATTACTCTAAACTCATAATGCCCGTATCGGGTCCTGAATGCAGTCTTCGGAATATCTGCCTCTCTTACTCGCACCTGATGATAGCCTGACCTCAAGTCTATCTTCGAAAAACATTTGGCACTGTGCAGCTGGTCAAATAAATCATCAATCCTGGGGAGGGGATACCTGTTCTTTATTGTTACTTTATTCAGCTGCCTATAATCAATACACATCCGCAACGACCCATCTTTCTTTCTCACAAATAACACCGGTGCTCACCAAGGTGATGTACTGGGCCTGCTAAAGCCCTTATCTAATAAGTCTCTCAGTTGCTCCTTCAATTCCTTCAGTTCTGCAGGTGCCATTCTGTAAGGAGGAATAGATATGGGCTGAGTGTCTGGTAATATGTCTATAGTGAACTCTATCTCACGCTCAGGAGGAAGACCTGGAAGCTCGTCTGGAAATACATCTGGAAACTCATTAACAACCGGGACTGACTGACCTCTGCTTTCAAATCATGCACACGAACCAGATGATAAATATAACCCTTTCTAACCATCTTTCTTGCCTCGAGGTATGAAATAAACTTACCCCTCGGCGTTGCTGTACTTCCCATCCACTCTATAATTGGTTCTCCTGGGAACTGAAATCGGACTATCTTGCCTCTACAATCAACGTTATCATAACAAGAAGCTAACCAATCCATACCCATAATAACATCAAACTCAGTCATATCCAACTCTATCAGATCTGCTTTGGTGCAACGACTATATATAATCACCAAACAATCTTTATATATCTGCCTTGCAATAACAAAGTCTCCTACCGGTGTAGCTACCTCAAATGGTTCTATCAATTCAGGTTTTATCCCAATTTTACTAGCAACAAAGGGCGAAATATACGATAAAGTAGAGCCTGGGTCTATCAATGCATATGCATCTCGGGAGAAAATCGTTAGTATACCTGTAACCACATTTTGTGACGCCTCCTGATCCTGTCTACTAGCCAAAGCATATATGCGGTTCGAAGGACCGCCAGAACTAAAAGCTCCGCCACGACCTCTACCACGGCCTGCTGGTACCTGAAAACCTTGCCCCACAGGGCGCATCGCTACAGAAGAAGATGAACCACCAATCGACCCAGTAGGCTGAGCTGCACCGCCTGGACTACCCCCGAGTGGACACTCCCTCATAATATGGCCCTGACGGCCACAAGAAAAACAAGCACCCGTAGCACGATAGCACTCCCCAGGATGATGCCTCCCACATCGAGAACACCGAGGCAAAGATGGCTTTGACTAACTGGAACCTCTGTTCACCTGCGAACCCGAAGCCTTGGAGTTCTGACCGGCTCCTGAGTACCCTGTGCTATCGAATCTCCTACCCGTGAACTGTGGGGGTGCACTTCGGGCTGGCTGAAAAGGATACCTATTATACTACTGAGGCTGCCCGCCTCGAAACTCACCGGAATAACTAGCTGATCTAGCTCTCTTATGCTGGCCCCTGTCATGGTCTCTGTCGTGCTCACGCCCTCTGTGTCGATCCTCTACCCCCTGTGCATACGCTTGTACCCGAGCAATATCCATCCCTGGCTGGGAAGCCATTACCATACAGCTATCAATCAAATAGAGATCCAACCCCACCACATATCGATGCATTCTATCGGTCATATCAGCTACAATAGTGGGTGCATATCTAGCCAACGAGTCAAACTCTAGACTATACTCTCGAACACTCCTGCCCCTCTGTCTCAACTGTAAGAATCTATCAACTCTAGCTCGCCGCATCTCTAGAGGCAGAAAGTGGCCGAGGAAGGCCTCCACGAACTCATCCCACACTGCTGGAGGAGCATCCTCGCCCCTAGATAACTCCCACGACTCATACCAATTAACAGCTACATCCCGCAACCGATATGACGCTAACTTAACAGACTCAGTCTCAGAAGCCTTAATTAGCCGCAACGTACACTGCATCTGCCGAACGAACTCCTGCGGGTCATCCTCGGGCTTCAACCCAAAAAACTCTGGAGGATTACAGCTTAGAAAGTCACAGGCTCTCAGACTGTCATGTCTATCTGTCTGGTCAACCCCTAGTCCTTGCCTGCGAGCCTGTCCTGCCACTAATCTGGTGAGCAACTGAACTGCATCTCTCATGGCCCTATCCTCCGTCCCTTGCTGGGGAGCTGGAGGCTTAGGCGCTGGAACCTCAGGAACTAGCGGTGGAGCCGCCTCCTGACCTGGAGTTGTCGCTACCCTAGGTCCCTCTGGAAGTGACGGTGTAGCAGAACTCGCGGACTGGAGCACAACCTCAGGCATAATCTGGGCACGAGCCCTAGTAACTCTCCGAGTCTGGCTAGTATCCCCTACTACCGATTTGCCCTTCTGGGCAGCTGTCGCTTTCTTTGGAGGAATAGCTGTAAACATAGTAATCTGTTGGAAAGGGATTATCCTGATAATACGGCTCTATCGCACGATCTAGGATAAGAAGGAAAGATGACACCCTATATGTCCTATAGCTTCTTGTTTATAGATGTGGTGCACAACACACCGATAAACAAGACTCTACTAGACACGGTCTGTAGACACTCCGAGGACGAACTGCCCTGATACCACTTTTGTCACGACCCAGCCCCGTGGGCCATGACTAGTGCCCGAGCTGGACACCCATATGTACCTGTCAAACATAATCGGACTGATACTGTAGGTTTTCAATCAATCACATCGTAATAACATACGCACGCCGACGATGCTGCCACTGTATATATATATCATTATACTACGCAAGCCGACAAGGCTGCCACTACATATCAGTATATTACGCAAGCCGACAAGGCTGCCGCTACGAAACGGTAATATAAGCAAGCCGACAAGGCTACTACAGCGACAGGACATCCATAATGATCATATAGACACAACTGATCACATCTGAATACAACCCACATACATGTCTACAGACCTCTAAGAGTTTCAACAATGAAATATGACAGGACAGGACCCCGTCATACCCCTATACAACATACACATATATACATCAAAAAGGGTCTGTACCAAAATCTGGGCTCCGGAACAACGAAGCTCTCCAGGACAGCAGAAAGGGAATCCTAAGCTGGCGGATCACCCAAGCGAGTATCTGCAACTGCGGGCATGAAACGCAGCCCCTCGAAGAAAGGGGGTCAGTACGGAATATGTACTGAGCAGGTAAAGCATGAAATGCAGTAAACAGGATCATAACTAAAATAAGAAGTACAGAAAACGAGTACAATAACCAGAATACGAAAATACTTGCCTTTGAAACATAAATCATACATGTCAATATCATATATCGTATCCGGCCCATTATGGGACTCGGTGAACATGGTCGCCACCCCATGTTTGGCTCCATAACACAGCATAACACCATAACACAACATAACACCATAATATATATATATATACATACCGTACCTGACCCTCTAGTGAGGGACTCGGTGAACAATGCAGTTAAATTGTGCACGATAACATACCCAGCCCGGGACTCGGTGAAAGACATATTGAGGCATGCGCGAGCAGAGTAGTGAGAAACCATATGCAATTTAAAACATTATCAAGACCCAGACAGAATAAGAAGAAGAGATTATCATCTGAGTATCAGTAGCGACAATCATATGAAGTATCCTTCGAATGTCATTATAGATCATATCAAAAGAGCCTTAGGAATCGTAGACATGAATACAAAATAGCTTATAAAAGTCAGGGACATTAATTACCGTAGAGTCTCTAAGAACAGGACTAATAAATCACACTCAAAACTTAGGAATAGAATTACCCCAAAGCTCATATCATTCATCACCTAAATCTAAGACATGCCAAAAGAAGAAAAGGGACAGCACTTCCCCTATATACTCGCCTATCCCGAATTTCCAATTCTCCTCTTGTTAACACAGAAATACCAACAACAACATATGGACATAATCATATCTTCAACTCTTTCAATTCCATAAGGATAACAACATGTTCATATCAACACAACTTCACCCTTAACTTACTAATTCTTTCATTCCTTCACCTTATAATCCATGATAACAACAACTATAATGCAACTTTAAATTAATTTACCATGTCTAATTAAAACAGCCCTCTACACGGCTCAATTTACATTTCAACATCAACATCTACAACTTCTTACATTCATCACAAATTTACAAATTTATACAAGCTTAAATTGTCTCCAAAATGCGTATAAAAGAGATCAAATCTTTCCTTGCTAAACTTGGCTCCTTGATATTGTTAATCCCTTGAATGTGCACAACACCACAACACTTAATCCTCCTCTAAGCTTACTCCATGCTCGGTCAAGCAACCATGGCCGAGAGCTTTTTTTTTTTGTGCTCAATTGTTTTTCCTTTTGTTCTTGTTTTTCAAGAAATGAAATGTTACATATGAATCATCTCCTTGATTTATATACTCTCTCCCTAGATGCTACACGTTCCCTCTTATGTGTCACCATTCTCTTGTCACATTCTCCCTTTTTAATATCTCTTAAGCTACTCGTTACCATTCTCTTGTCACATTCTCCCTTTTTATAAGCATATCCTTTCTCATGTCATATTATACAGAATCATTACAAATGATCCCTTAGTCTTGTCTCAAATACCATCCTGTCTTCTATCCATTCATTGCTGGCTACCAGAGCTTATTAACTTGTTTCAGCAGGGGATCTCAATTGAAAGTTAAGCATCTGTATCAAATATATTGCAGTGTCAATTGTTTCCATCTTACACCTACATTCCTTTCACCCACTTCCCCCCTTTAGGGTGTACTTATATCCTTATCTATATACACTCTGTTCTATGTTCCCATTTTCAATCCCAAATTCATCTGACTCTATTCCAATTCATTTGATATACTGTACCATATTCATGTCCTTTCTTTATAATGTATAACTTCGATCACCCATGTACGAAACCCTAACACAATCATGAGGCGATGAGAACTCTCGACATATACAGTACAAACTCTTATCTAATGAGTGGTAGTCGAGTAATGTAATTAATGTAGCAATTTACCTGAAGCCACATTCCATTCATTCCAATCAGTAATTAGTTAGTGTTTATAGTCGTTCCAAATTCTCCATTAGGTAGCACTTATATTCTAACGATAAGTGTCCCAAGCCTTCCCATAACACTTTTTTTCATCCCAACGGATATCATCTGTTTCTTCTAATAAATTCACAACACATCAGTTGTTTCGCAAATTCGCGATCCTTGTCCTTTAAGGATTTCACCATTCCCGAGGTGAAGTCACATACACCTAGTACTTCTTTATGTTTCATGCTCTTTCATTCTTGTTGTATGCCTAACGCTAACTTCTAACTTACTTAAAATCACATCAAAGGCGTCTTAATAGTGGTCTTGTCTTATCACTTTCTCGTCGTATTACACCTGAAGTTCATAGCTATATATTTCCCTTTTGTCCTATACTCATACTCACTTAGTTAAGTCTATCTTGGGTGCTTCCTTTAGTATCCCTTCCATTTCTCCAGTCTATGTCCATCTTTTATTTGTGCATGAGCAATCTCATGGTACCCCTACATCCTTCGAAAGCACAAATTAATTATGATTAGATTATAATTAATCTAATCCCAACCCCGTGGGCCATGACTAGTGCCCGAGCTGGACACCCATATGTACCTGTCAAACATAATCAGACTGATACTGTAGGTTTTCAATCAATCACATCATAATAACATACGCACGCCGACGAGGCTGCCACTGTATATATATATCATTATACTACGCAAGCTGACAAGGCTGCCACTACATATCAGTATATTACGCAAGCCGACAAGGCTGCCACTACGAAACGGTAATATAAGCAAGCCGACAAGGCTGCTACAGCGACAGGACATCCATAATGATCATATAGACACAACTGATCACATCTGAATACAACCCACATACATGTCTACAGACCTCTAAGAGTTTCAACAGTGAAATATGACGGGACAGGGCCCCGTCGTACCCCTATACAACATACACATATATACATTAAAAAGGGTCTGTACCAAAATCTGGGCTCCGGAACAACGAAGCTCTCCAGGACAGCAGAAAGGGAATCCTAAGCTGGCGGATCACCCAAGCGAGTATCTGCACCTGCGGGCATGAAACGCAGCCACCTGAAGGAAGGGGGTCAGTACGGAATATGTACTGAGCATGTAAAGCATGAAATGCAGTAAACAGGATCATAACTGAAATAAGAAGTACAGAAAACGAGTACAATAACCAGAATACCAAAATGCTTGCCTTTGAAACATAAATCATGCATGTCAATATCATATATCGTATCCGGCCCATTATGGGACTCGGTGAACATGGTCACCACCCCGTCTTTGGCGCCATAACACAACATACTCCAGAACACAGCATAACTCCATAACACAGCATAACTCCGTAACACAGCATAACTACATAACACAGCATAACACCATAACACATCATAACACCATAATATATATATATATACCGTACTCGGCCCTCTAGTGAGGGACTCGGTGAACAATGCAGTGAAACTGTGCACGATAACATACCCGGCCCGGGACTCGGTGAAAGACATATTGAGGCATGCGCGAGCAGAGGAGTGAGAAACTATATGCAATTTAAAATATTATCAAGACCCAGACAGAATAATAAGAAGAGATTATCATCTGAGTATCAGTAGCGACAATCATATCAAGTATCCCTCGAATGTCATTGTATATCATATCAAAAAAGCCTTAGGAATCGTAGACATGAATACAAAATAGCTTATAAAAGTCAGGGACATTAATTGTCGTAGAGTCTCTAAGAACAGGACTAATAAATCACACTGGAAACTTAGGAATATAATTACCCCAAAGCTCATATCATTCATCACCTAAATCTAAGACATGTCAAAAGAAGAAAAGGGACAGCTTTACATACTTGTTAGCGGCTATTCGTAACTCGTTCGTCTCGACGCTCTTTTAGCCTATTTAATATAAGAGTAACGCTATCGACAGTAACTATATTTTCTTGTTCATAAATCTATAGCCCATTTCTTATAGAACCTATATTTCAGCTTATGTATTCTCGTTTAGGGTTTTCTATTATCTAAAGACTTAACGAAAATCGGGCAGCACTTCCCCTATATACTCGCCTATCCCGAATTTCCAATTGTCCTCTTGTTAACACAGAAATACCAACAACAACATATGGACATAATCATATCTTCAACTCTTTCAATTCCATAAGGATAACAACATGTTCATAACAACACAACTTCACCCTTAACTTACTAATTCTTTCATTCCTTCACCTTATAATCCATGATAACAACAACTATAATGCAACTTTAAATTAATTTACCATGTCTAATTAAAACAGCCCTCTACGCGACTCAATTTACATTTCAACATCAACATCTACAACTTCTTACATTCATCACAAATTTACAAATTTATACAAGCTTAAATTGTCTCCAAAATGCGTATAAAAGAGATCAAATCTTACCTTGATAAACTTGGCTCCTTGATATTGTTAATCCCTTCAATGTGCACAACACCACAACACTTAATCCTCCTCTAAGCTTACTCCATGCTCGGTCAAGCAACCATGGCCGAGAGCTTTTTTTTTTTGTGCTCAATTGTTTTTCCTTTTGTTCTTGTTTTTCAAGAAATGAAATGTTACATATGAATCATCTCCTTGATTTATATACTCACTCCCTAGATGCTACACGTGCCCTCTTATGTGTCACCATTCCCTATTTTTTTTTTTTTTTTTTTTAATTCGGGTGGGGCCCACTTGTATAATTAACTTTAATTAATTTAATTAATTACTAATTCCCACTTAATAATCTAATCACAATTAATTAATTCCTAATATCCAATAATAATATTTTTTTACACTAAATGAAACTTATAAACAATTGGTTCTAATTTAGAAATTACAAATTAAGGGCTTCTATTCCGTGTCCGAGAATGATCCCGTCTTTTAACTTGAGTCGATTCTCTTGCGAATAACTCGACGTATAAAAATACGGGGTATAACATCCTTCCCCCTTTAGAACATTCGTCCTCGAATGTTGAATTGGTCCCGTAAGGTTCTATGAGAATTTTGGGGAAGTTTCCCTTATCGTCATAACATATAGTTTTTGTCAGCCAATCAATACAACCAAGTGAGGAGCTTTAAGTTACCTGTAGGCGTAGGGAACAAGTAAGGGTACTTGTCTTTCATCTCCTCTTCGGCTTCCCAGGGCATCTCTTCCCTATTGTTGTTTCGCCATAACACTTTGACGGAAGCCACGTCCTTAGTTTGCAGCCTTCTAATCTGTCAATCAAGTATGGCTATAGGATGCTCCTCGTAGGATAACTCCTCTGTCACTTGGATATCATCTACGGGAAATACTCTGGAAGGATCGCCTATACATTTGCGAAGCATTGACAGGTGGAAGACTGGATGCACTGCTTCCAAATCACACGGTAGGTCCAACTCGTAGGCAACTCGGCCTACCCTACGCATAATCTGATAAGGCCCAATGTATCTCGGGCTTAGCTTCCCTTTCCTGCCGAATCTCATAACACCCTTCATGGGTGACACCTTCAAGAACACCCAGTCACCAACCTGAAATTCTAGATGTCGACATCGATTATCTGCATATGATTTCTGTCGACTCTGGGCTGCCAGTAATCTCTCCTGAATAAGCTTCACTTTATCAACAGTCTGCTGAACCATATCCGGGCCTATCAACTTAGTCTCACCAACATCAAACAAACCAATAGGTGATCTGCACTTCCTCCCATACAAGGCCTCATACGGTGCAATCTGAATACTCGAATGGTAGCTGTTATTATAGGCAAACTCAATAAGTTGCAAATGATCATCCCAACTACCCCTGAAATAATTAATACAGGCCGTAGCATATCTTGTAATGTCTGAATGGTACGCTCGGCCTGTCCGTCAGTCTGAGGATGGAATGCTGTGCTAAGACTCACTTGTGTTCCCAATCCCTCCTGGAAGGATCTCCAGAAGTTAGCTGTAAACTGGGCTCCTCTATCGGAAATAATAGTCGTGGGAACCCCGTGAAGTCTCACTATCTCCTTGAGGTACAACCTGGCATATTCCTCAGCTGAATATGTAGTCCTGACTGGAAGAAAGTGGGCTGATTTTGTCAACCTATCAACGATGACCCAAATAGAGTCATATTTTCGCTGAGTGCGAGGTAAACCTGTGACGAAGTCCATATTGATTACCTCCCATTTCCAGGTTGGAATCTTCATCTCCTGTAATAATCCCCCAGGCTTCTGGTGCTCGATCTTAACCTGTTCACAATTCGGACACTGAGCAACAAACTCTGCTATATCCTTCTTCATGCCATCCCACCAATAGAAGCATCTGAGGTCATGATACATCTTCGTTGACCCTGGATGAATAGAATAACGGGCATAGTGTGCCTCTCCCATAACCTTTTGCCGTAACCCTGCAACCTCAGGTACACATAATCTACCTTTGTATCGTAGCTCTCCGTCAGGTGCAATCTCGAACGGGGTCTCTTCCTTTTGAATAGCTGCATCTCTATGATGTACAAGAATAGGGTCCTCGTACTGGTGTCTCTTTATCTCTTCTATGATAGAGGACTCAGTAACTCCTCGAACAGAAACCCAGTCGTTATCAGAATCAGCCAAACGGACTCCAAGATTAGCTAACTGGCAAATCTCACGGACTATCTCTTTCTGCTCTGGTTGTACATCTGCCAAACTACCTATAGATTTACGGCTGAGTGCATCTGCTACGACATTGGCCTTTCCTGGGTGATATAGAATGTCAACATCATAGTCTTTCAGTAACTCTAGCCACCGCCTCTGCCGCAAATTCAGCTCCTTCTGCTTAAAGATGTATTGGAAACTCTTGTTATCTGTATAAATATCAACATGCACGCCATATAAATAATGTCTCCATATCTTCAAGGCATGAATCACCGCTGCTAACTCCAAATCGTGAGTGGGATAATTTCTTTCGTGCTTTCTCAGCTGTCGGGAGGCATAGGCTATAACTCTGCCATGCTGCATCAACACACAACCTAGCCCAACACCCGAGGCATCACAATAAATAACATAGCCATCTGGCCCCTCAGGAAGTGTTAGAACTAGAGCAGTAGTCAACTTATCCTTCAATAATTAGAAGCTTCGCTCACAAGCATCGATCCACTGGAACTTAGCTGCCTTCTGTGTTAGCCTTGTTAAAGACTTTGAAATTGAGGAAAATTTTTCTACAAACCTCCTGTAATACCCTGCTAGCCCCAGAAAACTACGTACCTCGGTAGTCGTCGTACGACTAGGCCAAGTCTTCACCGCCTCAATCTTCTATGTATCTACTCGAAGGCCGTCAGCTCCAATAATATGCCCCAAGAATGCTACTGAAGTCAACCAAAATTCACATTTAGAGAACTTAGCATACAACTTCTGGTGCTGAAGCACCCTGAGTACCGCCCTCAGATGGTCTGCATGCTCCTCTTCGGATCGTGAGTAGACCAGAATATCATCAATAAATACAATCACGAACATATCTAGGAATGGCTTGAACACTCGGTTCATTAGATCCATAAATACCGCCGCTGGAGCATTGGTCAGACCAAAAGACATTACTCTAAACTCATAATGCCCGTATCGGGTCCTGAATGCAGTCTTCGGAATATCTGCCTCTCTTACTCGCACCTGATGATAGCCTGACCTCAAGTCTATCTTCGAAAAACATTTGGCACTGTGCAGCTGGTCAAATAAATCATCAATCCTGGGGAGGGGATACCTGTTCTTTATTGTTACTTTATTCAGCTGCCTATAATCAATACACATCCGCAACGACCCATCTTTCTTTCTCACAAATAACACCGGTGCTCACCAAGGTGATGTACTGGGCCTGCTAAAGCCCTTATCTAATAAGTCTCTCAGTTGCTCCTTCAATTCCTTCAGTTCTGCAGGTGCCATTCTGTAAGGAGGAATAGATATGGGCTGAGTGTCTGGTAATATGTCTATAGTGAACTCTATCTCACGCTCAGGAGGAAGACCTGGAAGCTCGTCTGGAAATACATCTGGAAACTCATTAACAACCGGGACTGACTGACCTCTGCTTTCAAATCATGCACACGAACCAGATGATAAATATAACCCTTTCTAACCATCTTTCTTGCCTCGAGGTATGAAATAAACTTACCCCTCGGCGTTGCTGTACTTCCCATCCACTCTATAATTGGTTCTCCTGGGAACTGAAATCGGACTATCTTGCCTCTACAATCAACGTTATCTTAACAAGAAGCTAACCAATCCATACCCATAATAACATCAAACTCAGTCATATCCAACTCTATCAGATCTGCTTTGGTGCAACGACTATATATAATCACCAAACAATCTTTATATATCTGCCTTGCAATAACAAAGTCTCCTACCGGTGTAGCTACCTCAAATGGTTCTATCAATTCAGGTTTTATCCCAATTTTACTAGCAACAAAGGGCGAAATATACGATAAAGTAGAGCCTGGGTCTATCAATGCATATGCATCTCGGGAGAAAATCGTTAGTATACCTGTAACCACATTTTGTGACGCCTCCTGATCCTGTCTACTAGCCAAAGCATATATGCGGTTCGAAGGACCGCCAGAACTAAAAGCTCCGCCACGACCTCTACCACGGCCTGCTGGTACCTGAAAACCTTGCCCCACAGGGCGCATCGCTACAGAAGAAGATGAACCACCAATCGACCCAGTAGGCTGAGCTGCACCGCCTGGACTACCCCCGAGTGGACACTCCCTCATAATATGGCCCTGACGGCCACAAGAAAAACAAGCACCCGTAGCACGATAGCACTCCCCAGGATGATGCCTCCCACATCGAGAACACCGAGGCAAAGATGGCTTTGACTAACTGGAACCTCTGTTCACCTGCGAACCCGAAGCCTTGGAGTTCTGACCGGCTCCTGAGTACCCTGTGCTATCGAATCTCCTACCCGTGAACTGTGGGGGTGCACTTCGGGCTGGCTGAAAAGGATACCTATTATACTACTGAGGCTGCCCGCCTCGAAACTCACCGGAATAACTAGCTGATCTAGCTCTCTTATGCTGGCCCCTGTCATGGTCTCTGTCGTGCTCACGCCCTCTGTGTCGATCCTCTACCCCCTGTGCATACGCTTGTACCCGAGCAATATCCATCCCTGGCTGGGAAGCCATTACCATACAGCTATCAATCAAATAGAGATCCAACCCCACCACATATCGATGCATTCTATCGGTCATATCAGCTACAATAGTGGGTGCATATCTAGCCAACGAGTCAAACTCTAGACTATACTCTCGAACACTCCTGCCCCTCTGTCTCAACTGTAAGAATCTATCAACTCTAGCTCGCCGCATCTCTAGAGGCAGAAAGTGGCCGAGGAAGGCCTCCACGAACTCATCCCACACTGCTGGAGGAGCATCCTCGCCCCTAGATAACTCCCACGACTCATACCAATTAACAGCTACATCCCGCAACCGATATGACGCTAACTTAACAGACTCAGTCTCAGAAGCCTTAATTAGCCGCAACGTACACTGCATCTGCCGAACGAACTCCTGCGGGTCATCCTCGGGCTTCAACCCAAAAAACTCTGGAGGATTACAGCTTAGAAAGTCACAGGCTCTCAGACTGTCATGTCTATCTGTCTGGTCAACCCCTAGTCCTTGCCTGCGAGCCTGTCCTGCCACTAATCTGGTGAGCAACTGAACTGCATCTCTCATGGCCCTATCCTCCGTCCCTTGCTGGGGAGCTGGAGGCTTAGGCGCTGGAACCTCAGGAACTAGCGGTGGAGCCGCCTCCTGACCTGGAGTTGTCGCTACCCTAGGTCCCTCTGGAAGTGACGGTGTAGCAGAACTCGCGGACTGGAGCACAACCTCAGGCATAATCTGGGCACGAGCCCTAGTAACTCTCCGAGTCTGGCTAGTATCCCCTACTACCGATTTGCCCTTCTGGGCAGCTGTCGCTTTCTTTGGAGGAATAGCTGTAAACATAGTAATCTGTTGGAAAGGGATTATCCTGATAATACGGCTCTATCGCACGATCTAGGATAAGAAGGAAAGATGACACCCTATATGTCCTATAGCTTCTTGTTTATAGATGTGGTGCACAACACACCGATAAACAAGACTCTACTAGACACGGTCTGTAGACACTCCGAGGACGAACTGCCCTGATACCACTTTTGTCACGACCCAGCCCCGTGGGCCATGACTAGTGCCCGAGCTGGACACCCATATGTACCTGTCAAACATAATCGGACTGATACTGTAGGTTTTCAATCAATCACATCGTAATAACATACGCACGCCGACGATGCTGCCACTGTATATATATATCATTATACTACGCAAGCCGACAAGGCTGCCACTACATATCAGTATATTACGCAAGCCGACAAGGCTGCCGCTACGAAACGGTAATATAAGCAAGCCGACAAGGCTACTACAGCGACAGGACATCCATAATGATCATATAGACACAACTGATCACATCTGAATACAACCCACATACATGTCTACAGACCTCTAAGAGTTTCAACAATGAAATATGACAGGACAGGACCCCGTCATACCCCTATACAACATACACATATATACATCAAAAAGGGTCTGTACCAAAATCTGGGCTCCGGAACAACGAAGCTCTCCAGGACAGCAGAAAGGGAATCCTAAGCTGGCGGATCACCCAAGCGAGTATCTGCAACTGCGGGCATGAAACGCAGCCCCTCGAAGAAAGGGGGTCAGTACGGAATATGTACTGAGCAGGTAAAGCATGAAATGCAGTAAACAGGATCATAACTAAAATAAGAAGTACAGAAAACGAGTACAATAACCAGAATACGAAAATACTTGCCTTTGAAACATAAATCATACATGTCAATATCATATATCGTATCCGGCCCATTATGGGACTCGGTGAACATGGTCGCCACCCCATGTTTGGCTCCATAACACAGCATAACACCATAACACAACATAACACCATAATATATATATATATACATACCGTACCTGACCCTCTAGTGAGGGACTCGGTGAACAATGCAGTGAAATTGTGCACGATAACATACCCAGCCCGGGACTCGGTGAAAGACATATTGAGGCATGCGCGAGCAGAGTAGTGAGAAACCATATGCAATTTAAAACATTATCAAGACCCAGACAGAATAAGAAGAAGAGATTATCATCTGAGTATCAGTAGCGACAATCATATGAAGTATCCCTCGAATGTCATTATAGATCATATCAAAAGAGCCTTAGGAATCGTAGACATGAATACAAAATAGCTTATAAAAGTCAGGGACATTAATTACCGTAGAGTCTCTAAGAACAGGACTAATAAATCACACTCAAAACTTAGGAATAGAATTACCCCAAAGCTCATATCATTCATCACCTAAATCTAAGACATGCCAAAAGAAGAAAAGGGACAGCACTTCCCCTATATACTCGCCTATCCCGAATTTCCAATTCTCCTCTTGTTAACACAGAAATACCAACAACAACATATGGACATAATCATATCTTCAACTCTTTCAATTCCATAAGGATAACAACATGTTCATATCAACACAACTTCACCCTTAACTTACTAATTCTTTCATTCCTTCACCTTATAATCCATGATAACAACAACTATAATGCAACTTTAAATTAATTTACCATGTCTAATTAAAACAGCCCTCTACACGGCTCAATTTACATTTCAACATCAACATCTACAACTTCTTACATTCATCACAAATTTACAAATTTATACAAGCTTAAATTGTCTCCAAAATGCGTATAAAAGAGATCAAATCTTTCCTTGCTAAACTTGGCTCCTTGATATTGTTAATCCCTTGAATGTGCACAACACCACAACACTTAATCCTCCTCTAAGCTTACTCCATGCTCGGTCAAGCAACCATGGCCGAGAGCTTTTTTTTTTGTGCTCAATTGTTTTTCCTTTTGTTCTTGTTTTTCAAGAAATGAAATGTTACATATGAATCATCTCCTTGATTTATATACTCTCTCCCTAGATGCTACACGTTCCCTCTTATGTGTCACCATTCCCTATTTTTTTTTAATTCGGGTGGGGCCCACTTGTATAATTAACTTTAATTAATTTAATTAATTACTAATTCCCACTTAATAATCTAATCACAATTAATTAATTCCTAATCTCCAATAATAATATTGTTTTACACTAAATGAAATTTATAAACAATTGGTTCTAATTTAGAAATTAAACATTAAGGGTTTCTATTCCGTGTCCGAGAATGATCCCGTCTTTGAACTTGAGTCGATTCTCTTGCGAATAACTCGACGTATAAAAATACGGGGTATAACATCCACCTTTCGTGAATAGCTATGCCCGAGAATGAATTATGATATAGCACCAAATAAGCCACCCAACCCTGTAGGCCGTGACTGGTGCCCGAACTGGGCACCCGTATACCAACCTGTTACATATAACATCAAACTGAAACTACGACAATACGGAAACTTATGAAGGAACTCCAAAGTTCGTAACATCATCATATATATATACTTCCAGATCAACGGTCTCCTGAGGAGTCACAACTAATCATATCATGAAATAATACGCAAGCCGACAAGGCTGCCATCACATATCAATATCGTATGCAAGCCGACAAGGCTGCTACTAGAGACGAACATCATACCACAGCACATCATATAGACACAGCTGAACAGAACCCATACCCAATCCACACATATGTCTACAGACCTCTAAGAGTACGAATAGCGAAATATGACGGGACAGGGCCCCGTCGTACCCCTGGATAACATATATATACATATATATATATATATATATATATATATATATATATATATATATATATATATATATATATATATATATATATAAGATCTGTACCAAAATCTAGGCTCCGGAAAACGGAGCTCTCTAAGATAGCAGAAAGAGAATCCTAAGCTGGCGGATCACCAAAGCGAGTATCTGCACCTGCGGGCATGAAACGCAGTCCCCCGAAGAAAGGGGGTCAGTACGGAATATGTACTGAGCATGTAAAGCATGAAATACAGTAAACAGGATCGTAACTGAAATAATGAGTACAAAAAATGAGTACAATAACCAGAATACCAAAACGCTTGCCTTTGAAACATAAATCATGCATGTCAATATCATATATAATATCCGGCCCATTATGGGATTCGGTGAACATGGTCGCTACCCTGTCTTTGGCGCCATAACACAACATACTTTATAACACAACATAACTCCATAACACAGCATAACTCCATAACTCAGCTAACTCCATCACACACACACACACATATATATATATATATATATATATATATATATATATATATATATATATATATATATATATATATATATATATTTATACCGTATCCGGCCCTCTAGTGAGGGACTCGGTGAACAATGCAGTGAAACTGTGCACGATAACATACCCGGCCCGGGACTCGGTGAAAGACATATTGAGACAGGCACGAGCAGAATAGTGAGAAACTATATGCAATTTAAAAACATTTTCAAAGACTCGATAGAATAATCAAAACGAATTACCATTTGAAAATTAGGACAATAGTCGTATCAAATACCTTGCGAATGTCACTCGGAACATATCAAACATCCCTTAAATGTCATCATAAGTATATCACAAAGCCTTAAGGATCATAGTCATATGTCACTATAGTATGAAACACCTTATAGGAGTCCAGTCACTAGTTATCATAGAGTTTCTAAGAATAGGAACGGATATATATCGACTATTAACCAACGTACAGCAAACTAAAGAGGGAAGCTCAATCACTTGAGAATTGTAACATCAAGAAGTGAATAAGAATCATAAATATCACTCAAAGCTTATGAATGGAATTACCCCAAATTTCATATCATTCATCACTTAAATCTAAGAAATGCCAAAAGAAAGAAGGGACAGCTTCACATACCTGCTAGCGACTATTCGTAAATCCGTTCGCCTCGTCGCTCTTTTAGCCTATTTAATATAAGAGTAATGTTATCGTTAGTAGGTATACTTTCTAGTTCACAAATCTATATCCCATTGTTGTAGGACTTATCCTTTAGCTTACACAACCTCGTTTAGGGTTTGCTATTAGTTAAAGACTTAGCGAAAATCGGGCAGCACTTCCCCTATACATTCGCCTATCCCCAATTTCCAATTACCCTCCTCTTAACACAGAAATACCAACAAAAACATATAGACATAGTTATATCTTCAATCTTCTCAACTTAACAAGGACGACAATATGTTCACAACACCATAACTTTTACTTTAATTATCAAACTCCTTTACTTTCGTCACACGATCCATAACAACCATGACGATAACCACGTCAAAATTAATCACCATTTTTTTAGCTAAAACAATCCATACTCACGGCCAACACAACAACCTAACATCATCACATACAACTCTTTATATTCAACACACAATTTCCTATAACATCGATTTCATGCATTTTCTTAATTCCAATTTCGTCCAATCCAATTCTAATAATTCCATTACAATGCTATTAACACAATTACATCATATAACAAGAAAATCTTACCTTAATTTTTTTGGAGGAATTTCTACTCTTAATTGCTCCAATTTCGCAATTCCTTCTTCTCCGACTTAAAATCCAATGTCGCTATCACCTCGTTGAATTTGTATATCACTTGAACTTGATCCAAAATAGCAACAAAGTATTTTGTTTTCCTCCATCCATGGCTGGCCGAGCAGCCATGGAAGTGTTGCCCCTTTTTTTTTTCTTTTCAACTTGCAAATGAAAAATGATATTTTTACACTAAATAGAATTTATTACAATTTATGTTCTAATTAAAATTAAAAACTAAAGGTTTCTACTTTTTGTTCGAAAATGATGTTGCCTTTAACTTGACTCGACTTGCTTGCGAATAGTTTGACATATAAATATACGGGGTATAACAGACTTGGTCAAATAGAGCCCCGTTGGGAAATCCGAGGCCACGGGTGAATTCGTAGCACGTTTTTATGTGTGTGTGCATGTTTGTTGGGTATCTGTGGTGCCTCAGGTGATAGTGGAATTTCGGGATGAGATTAGTGAAAACCAGAGTATTCTGGTTCTAGTGTAGGCGCTGCAGCGTTGCCTTAACCGCTGTAGCGGTCACGCTATAGCACCTGGGAGACGGCTATAGTGGACTGGGGAACTTTGGTGACTAGCCGCTGTAGCGGGTCCCTGCCGCTATAGCGGCATGCTGATTTTTGACTGGAGGCCGCCATGGCGAGCCTTATGGGCACCGTAGCACGTGCGCTAAAGCGGCTTCTCGACCGCTACAGCAGTAGTCGAGTAGAATAATTTCTCTTTTCTCAAGTTAAGTCCCTTAAACCCTATCACTTCTCTCATCACTCTTCTAAGCACTCTTTGGGAGAATAGAGCTATTTGTGGACTGATTCTTCTTGGAGGTAAGATCTATGACCCTCTAGCCCTTGTTATTTGCCTTCCTAGATTCTTATTTCATGCTTAGAATCACTAGAATCTAGATAGAGAAGATGGGTCTTGTGTTAAAATTCTTGAAATGGGTTTAGACCTTTAAAATAGAAATTAGTGGTGAAATTGACTAGAATAGCCACAGAGTTTGATGAATTCCATGTTATTAAGCTTATTTCTTCCATTATTAATGGTTAATTTGAGGATTGATGAATTAGGGTTCATACCCTAATTTGGGAGTTTTGCTTTAAATATGAATTAGGCTTAATCTTGAGTGGTTTTAGTAAATGATTAGTGGGTTTGATCACCTAGAGCTTGAACTGCATATTCCATCTTTCAATTTCCCGTTATACCCTTGTGGGCCCGTTTCCCCAATTTTCTATGGTTGGAATTTGACATTATTATGAATTGACTTTGAGTACTTGGAGATGTTACAGAAAGGCAAGGCCAAGCTGTGACTGTTCGAGGCTCCTATTTGACTTTCCTGGTAGGTTACGACTTACATTTCGATTAGACTTTGTAACATCCCGTAAATCCGAGTTAGGTGTGAATGTATAAAAATCAGTATTAAGTTGATATTTTAGCCATATGAATCCATTCGGGTGATAAACAATTGTTTTGAAGTCAAACTAAAGAGTGAAGTTCTTAAGGCCTTCTAAATTCGTCTAAGTTTTAGACAGTCTGTACTTATGGCCAGTTTTCGGGTATTTTCGTTAGGAATTTGAGAAAACCCAAAACATGAAAGTTGTAAGTGTTTGAAATACCTTTCCAACCATATATTATGGAGCTCAAACGAAGTTATCGATTTACTGAAGACGTGTAAATGAAAATCCCGATTCTTGTAGGATTAGGTTTTAAAGCCCAAGCCTTTATAATAACCTATAAATACAACCCAAAAATGTCTAAAGAGAGGGTTTTCGACCAGAGGCTTCTACCAACCCCCTAAGGTGAGTTTTTTCTCAAATCCCCACGATAATTACATTAACTTAACACTAGATTAGCACTGAATCATTATTTGAAATCGCTAGATTGTGAAAACTTCAGTCAAGGTCAAATATGGGATGAAGCTTTGGGATTTCTTCAGAAAAGGTAGACCCCTCACACATTGATGGATTCGATGGAATTTTTATTATGTTTTAGAAATTGAATGGTCGATAGAATCATGAAATAGGATTGATTTAGATGCACTCTGTTAAAGACAAAACCCTAGTATTTTTGTTATAGAATTCCCTCCAACCAGTCAACTTTAATTGGCATTTTCCACTTATTTAACCGTTAGATCGATCCCAAATTTTAACTGAGTGGTTACCACATATAGGTCTTGAATTTAAACGTTGGAGATCTGATTTGAAGGTCCGTAGCAGTGCATTTTGAGCTTTGAATAGTAGCTACAAAATTGATAAAAACTTGTAAATCTTAGTTGTGCAATCTTCAAATTGGATGTAGAGTGACTCTTTAAAGTGCACAGGTTAAGTTTGGAATATAAGAACGGTATTTAAGGTATGTCTCTTTTAAAAATCCTTTTTGACTATAAAGTTAATTTGTATGTCTTTTTTTTAATATACTCTTTTAAATGATTTGTGTGACTTTGGTTGTGGTTTGTGTGCGTGAGGGACAAGCCCACATTAAACCGTGTTTGTACTATATTATATATACGTATTCATGATTATTTTCCTCTCTAACGGATGATTGAAAAATTGAGATATAAAGCTTGGCGTTTGAATTCGAATTACCCCATAAGGGATGTTTAAACTTGATAATTGGAAAGCTTGACTATCTCGTGGGAATGCTCTATAATAGATTGTGTTGAACTTGAAACTCTTTTAAAGAAGTGAATTCGGTTTCTAAAATTGAATGACTTGATGTACCCCTATAATGGGATGATGAACATAATCAATAATGAGCAATTTGACTATCATGATATGACTTGTGATTCGGATTCGATGTCATGATTTGAGATTCGACTTCTATGCCATGATTGATGATTCGGCTAATATGCCATGATTTGTATCTTGTTTGTGTTTGGGCCAGTATGGGCAAGCTATGCTAGTCCAGATGATGATTAGCCGTTATGGATCCTAACGTATCGGTACGAGTATGGCTGTGTCAGTCTAAAGGATGATTGACCTCCAAGGCATATAGCTCGGTGTATCTATTGCTGTGCTAGTCTAGAGGACGATTAGCCTCCGTTTCTTCCTAGCCTGAAGTATCTATTGATGTGTCAGTTCAGAGGATGATTGACCTCCGAGGTGTATAGCCCGGTGCATCTATTGTTGTGCTAGCTGGAGGACGATTAGCGTTCGTGATTTCCTAGTCCGGAGTATCGATTGATTGATTTGCCTGTGAGTAGCTTGCTTTCGTATCTTGGTTGCCTGTGAGTGGCTTGTTTCATACTTTGATTAGCATTTGAGTGGCTTGTTTTGTATCTTGTTTCCTGTGAGTGGCTTATTGGTAATAATGAACTTGTTTGCTTGTGAGTGGCTTATTGAGAACAGTGAACTTGTTTGCCTGTGAGTAGCTTATTGATAATAATGAACCTGTTTTCCTATGAGTGGCTTGTTGATGATAGTGGCCTCAAATTGAAAAGACTCAAATGGTCATAAATGGTATACTGAATCGGAAAAGATATATATACGTGTCTTGATGGGTTTCTATTGATAATGATGAGTTGTACGATTGATCTTGTTTTTGCTTTCAAACTATTCCATTGGAATTGTTTTCACTCAGCACTAGAAAGACTGGAATTGTACTTAATGACATAATGAGTTTGAACTGAATTATATACCAATTTAAGGTCTCTCTATTGATGGTTGTGAAGTTGTTGGTCTATTCTTATATCTGGATTTCCAACTGTTGTTGAAATTGTATCACTAATCTTATATAAATACATATTTTGTTATATTACTTATTGTCCCGAGGCACTCACTGAGTACTTAGTACTCAGGCCTACCATTGTTGTTTTTGATGGTATGTTAGGTAACGAAGAAGAGCAGGTACAGACAGATCTCATTGGTTAGGAGTACCTGTTGCTTTCTAGATTGTTGGTGAGCCCGCACATTTGTTCGTGGGTTTTCATTGAGTGAAATATTACTCCTTAGTAGTTTCGGGTTGTGTCCTGAGTTAGTTTATTTTTCTTAGAAGCCCCATAGATAAGTGTCATACTGTGGGTAGATAGTGAAGTCTCCTATGACTTTTTGAGGCGTTTGCCACGTTCATAACTATTCATTTATATTAGACTTCCGTTGATTTTGTTCCATAATTGTGATCTTAAATTTTATTTAGTTATTTATCGCTTGTTTAATTAAATAATGAAAGATTATAAAAAAATGGCTTGACGTTATTGATTTATAAGGTTCTTTTGATGTTCTTCGTGACGTCGGATGCCGGTCACGTCTAGGGTGGGTTTTGGGGCGTGACAGACTTCGGTTAGCGAATTATATATATAGTTACTAATTGTTAGACAAAGCATGTAAACCTTTGTGTATGAAGTTGGGATGGATGGCTTAGGTTGGTATTGTTGTGATTTATGGCTTGTTGCCTTATTGCATTTTATTGTGTTATTGCTTATTGTGAGTTGTTGGCTTGCCGCCACGTGATTTATTCTAGAGAGTTGATGCTTAGTGATTACTTATATGTTGTAACGGGTATAAAGTTGGGATGGAAGGCTTAGGTTGGTATTGTTGTGATTTATGGCTTGTTGCCTTATTGTGTTCTAATGTGTTGTTGCTTATTGTGAGTTGTTGGCTCGCCGCCACGTGATTTATTCTAGAGATTTGATGCTTAGTGATTACTAGTATGTTGGAAAGCATATTTTTTATGAATGAGGTTGTTGGAAAGGAAGTAAGGATTATGACTTGTTATTATAAGTGAGACTAGTGTCTATGTATGGCACCATTGAATATATATTCTTGTTGGCATTGTTATCATGCATTCACTCATTTGTATATATATGTTATTTGGATCGGGTTGCGCATCGCAACACTAACTGGGATCGGGTTGCACGTACCGCAACACTGACTGGGATCTGGCTGTGCGTTCCACAACAGGTACATGGACTTAGCGGTCCCCCATGGGTCATGACTGTTGAGGCGATGAGATATTCTACTCGAAGCGTGTGTGTATCATTGCTTATACATGGCATTCATCTCATTCTTATTGTTGGTCTTGTTTGGTACTTGTTGATTGATCCTCGGTGATAATTGTACTTGATAGTAATTTTTTGAGATATGGATCGCGATTATAGTAGACTTGAGGTGTTTGACTAGACTAGGAGGTTTGGTATTGATTATCGGAAATATTATTGTGTTAAGTTCATCCTGATTGTGAACATGCCTACTTTTTCAGTCTCTTTCTACTATATATTGTTTTCTAACTGTTGTCGGCCTATGATGCCTACTCAGTACATGTTGTAATCATTCTACCTTGCTGCATTCTTTTTTAGTGTAGATTTTGTGACCGGATTGACTTCTGTGCCTCGTGATTAAGTCCCAAGGCCTTCTGACTTGTATTCCAGGGTGTATATTAGATGGATTCGCTGCCCGGATACCTCTTCTTAGTTACTTGTCTTATTTGCTATTTTGAGACAGTATTATATTATCAGACATGTATTCATATTTTGACTTAGAGTATTTGTAGTAGTGGCTCTTGTACGGCCATAGACATATTCCTTGGGATTGATGTATTATTTTCGCACTTATTCACTATCTTTATTATTATATAAGTTTGAGACTTATATTCAATTGCCTTAATTTATTTATTATGTTGAGTGAACGAATTGGGAAAGGGTTCGCCTACCATGGTGGGAAATAGTAGGTGCCCGCACGATTTCCCAAGTTAGGACGTGACAAGTTGGTATAAGAGCCATAGGCTACCTGATTTATGAGTACAAGAGCATGTTTAGTAAATTCTTGCGGATCGGTACTATGAGCTCCGTACTTATCTGCGAGATGCTATGGGCCATTTAGGAAATTTTACCTTCTTTCATTCCTTCGTGCTACTTTATTCAAATTGGTATATGTATTTGTCTAATTGGTATCTGATCCACTTCTATTCTCTCACAGATGGTAAGGACACGAGCTACCATCACGAGTGATGAGGTGCCTGAGCCCGCTGCTGGGGCAGGCACCAGAGGACGAGCGTAGGCCAGAGGTCGTGGCGGAGCTAGAGGCCGTGGAGCTGCACCGGCTAGGGGTGAGGCCCTTGTGGCTAGACAGAGGCGAGCACATTTAGCTTCTCTAGAGCGACAGCCAGAGGGAGCACAGGCATTCCAGGACTCTCCCCGATGCTGTGTTTGATCTAGCATTCCAGGATATCATGGCTCGGGTACTTCTTCATCTTGATGGCCAGCATTCTGTAGGGGGTGCCACTTCTCCCCAGGTGGTTTCCAGACTCGAGCGAGCGTACAGACTCCTGAGCAGGGCCAGACTATGAGGATGCATCCTGCTGCCGCTATGGCCCCGCATTTAGGTGGTCTTCCAGTCCCTGAGGGTGCTCCCAAACCCCTGGCAGTTCAGCCTTTGACCGTTGAGGATCAGGAGCTGGTTGGGAGGTTCCTAAAGATGGAGCCGCCCAAGTTCTTTGGCTTTCGTACTGAGGATGCTTATGAGTTCATTATGGAGATACATGAGAGGTTTTATAAGATGCGCATTGTGGAGTCTCATGGGGTTGATTACGTATCATTTCAGTTTCCCGGCAACGCGAAGACTTGGTGAAGGACTTTTATTGATAGCAGACCTATGGGTGCACCTCCACTTAATTGGACCCAGTTCCACCAAAATTTCTTGGAGAGGTACGTGCCGCGTACTTTTAGGAATGAGCGTAGAGATGTGTTCCTCCATTTTCGACGGTGACGTATGACCGTGTCCGAGTATGAGGCCAGATTTCTTTTTCTTGCTAGGTATGCTACTCAGTTGATTCCCACAGAAGAGGAAAGGATTAGTAGTGTTGTGGGTGGACTTATGTATTCACTCCATGTTACTTGTCTCCAGTTAGTGGCCTTGGGATCTTCATTCCAGGTCATTGTTGATCATGCTGTGAGTGTCGAGTCTATCAAGACTCGATCTTTGAGAGAGTCTAATGAGAAGAGGTCACGTCATCTTGGTGGTTATCACACCCCTTTGTCAAACCCTGGTCTCGCTAGGGTGTGATGGGCACCCGACCCCATATTCAGAGCCGAGCGAACCCGCTGACTCTTATTACACACGTACTCGCTTGGACTTATAACTCAAATAAAATGAAATACATAATAAGTGCTTTCAGAAATATTCTTTTTCGTTGTTCTCAAATCAAACCAAAATCTGTAACCATATGGAATTTATCACATAACACAGAATGACACATCGGCTGACGGAGCCGCTTACAAGACTGACTTCCGATACCCACAACTTTGTCTGCAAAGTCTCTAACTCCAATAAGAAATCATAACATACAAACTCCGACTCGGCAACACTCCGGAAGGAAATGGAGCTCGCCAATCCAACTGAAGCATCTTCTAGCCATGTCCTTTACTCATCTGGGTGTACCTGCGTGGCATGATATGCAGCCCCCAAAGAAAGGGGGTCAGTACGGAATATGTACTGAGTATGTAAGGTACGGAATACATAAATCAGAACCATAATCGAAACAAGCAGTACAAAAGTAAGTTCATTATTCAGAATACCAAAATGCTTATCTTTCAAAACGCAAATCGTGTATGCCGATGTCATATGTCAGAAGAGGTGCAGAAAGTAAGTAAACCGTCCAGAGTGCCAAAATGCTTACTTTTGAAACACAGACCATGCGTGCCGACATCACGTGTCATCATATACATATACATATAACAGATCCCGGCCCTTTAGTGAGGGACGCGATGAATGGAGTCATCATGTATGCCGACATCATATATCATATATGCATATAACAGATCCCGGCCCTTTAGTGAGGGACGCGGTGAACAGAATCATCAATGCATGTCAAAATCATATATCATATATGCATATAACAGATCCCGGCCTTTTAGTGAGGGACGCGGTGAACAGAATCATCAATGCATGTCAAAATCATATATCATACATGCATATAACAGATCCCGGCCCTTTAGTGAGGGACGCGGTGAACAGAATCCTCAATGCATGTCAAAATCATATATCATATATGCATATAACAGATCTCGGCCCTTTAGTGAGGGACGCGGTGAACAGAATCATCAATGCATGTCAAAATCATATATCATATATGCATATAACAGATCTCGGCCCTCTATTGCGGGATGCGGTGAACAGAATCATCGCATGCCATCCTGGCCGCCATCCCCATATCATCATGTCATCATATACAGATGTACATATAACAAAACCCGGCCCACAAGGAAGAGGGACGCGGTGAACAATGCAGAGGAAGACGCACGATAACAGAACCTGGCCCGGGACGCAGTGAAGAACATACTGAGGCTTGCACGAGCAGAGTAGTGCGAAACCATATGCACATAAATCAAGACTCGATAGACAAGTATACTTACCGACATCTGAAGGCTCAGAAACAAGTTTCAGGTCAATCCAACTTAGTATAAGAAAGTTATGGGCGTTTTAAGTACAGAGCTTTCTACGAACGTTTCAGAAGCCATTTTTGGAAAATCAAAGCAACAATCATGTTAGGTACCTTTCGAATATCGTTATGGATCAAACCAAAGAGAGCTTTTGGAACCACATGTACGTATTAAAATACATCAAGGACTTAATGAAATAATCAAACGTGCTATCATTTGAAAATCAAGACATTAATCATATCAATTATCTCTCGAATGCCATTCGGAAACATATCAAATAGATCTTCGGACATCATAGATACGCATCAAAGCCATATGAAATAGCTTATGGAAGTCAAGAATATTATCCATCCTAGTGGCTCTAAGAATAGGAATTTCTTTGAAATCATACATATACGTCATCTGCTCGTTTCATAAAGATCATGCCAAAATAAAGAAAGGGTAAGCCTTACATACCTGTCCCACGTCCAATTAGATACGCTTATTCGTCCAAACTTGCTAGTCTACATTCAAGAGAATTGACATAATCATTAGAATCATTATCATATACTTGTCTTAGTCATTCAAATGAGTTCATTTATAATCTACCGAAATTTCGACAGCATTTCCCCTGTAAATCCACCATCCCCGAGAATCTAACTCGGCCAATTTATCAACAACAAACCCGAGAATGCAACTCGGCCAATTTATCAACAATAATCCGAGAATTCCACTCGGCCACATTATCAACAATAATCCGAAATCTTCCAAACTTAATAAGGACAACAACAACACATTCATTTCTTCCAAATTCATGAACTACACCAACAATCTACACATTAACAACTTCACCAATCAATTCAAAATACATTCTAACGTTAGTAACTTCTTTTACATAATTCGACAACATTTTTCTTATATTCAATTCAATCACAACAACCAACTTACAATCTTCCAAACTCAATAAAATCAACACATTTGTTACCTCCAAGTTCATGCATTATATCTACGACCACATGTTAACAACATTATTTTCACAACACAAGAAACCATGCTAGTGTCATATTAATTTCTTCAACAATCCCACAATGATTACAACTTCATTTCAAACCACCCAACCTTCATTTTTATTATGGAATCCGCAACAACAACAATCAAACTACTAAATAAAAATCAATTCATCTCATCTTAGGAACATACCCTTATTCGGCCATGACCTACATATATATATTTCATGAATTTCATTCATTTCCACATACTACAACATTCACAAATCATCTCTAACACATATGAAAGAAGATTGAATACATATCTTTCTCCACTTATCTCTTCATTCGGCTAGGGGTATATATTGCACAAATGAATGATTTGATTGCTCCAACCACTCCTCCATGTTGTTAGGGACGTTCCACTTGGTTGAAATGCTAGAAGAAAATAATTTTTCTTGAACAATTTTCCATGGCTCAATTTTGGAAGCCATGGCCGAATGGCTTCAATCTTTCTTTTTTTCTTCTACAAGCTTCTTAATTCAAAGATGAATATGTCTTGCTTGACCACTTATGTGTATATATATAATTAGGCCCTTCAAGTATAAATATGGACACATGGTCATGGGTGGGACCCATATACCACACGGCCATGGTGGTTCATTCTTGAACCTTCTTGAATTTTTTTCTTGTGAAATGTCCTTCATGCCCCTAGACTTCCTTAATATTAGCATGAACCACTTTTGAATTTCCCTTTTTACCCTTATCCTTCCTCAACATTTCCATACTAATACACAACTTATACATTAAAATAATTTTGGAAAATAGTCTTGCCCTTATCTTCTCGCAATTATCTTGAATTATCCGAACGTACAAAATACGGGCTATAACAGTTATAGTGGTTCTAGCTACAGAGGCGGGGGATAGTCATCCAGCCCTTATCAATCAGCCCCCGGTCGCCCTGTTCAGTCGACATTACAGGCTTTGTCAGGTCGTCCTTCTAGACCCAGTGGCTATGCCGTTGGACAGTCCCATGGTTGTTCTTACTCTCATCCAGCTGACCGTGGTAGTCTCTCTAGTTCGTCGGCTTCCATACATCGGCCTCCAGGCCCCAGAGCTTGCTATGTTTGTGGTGATTCTGGCCACTTTATGAGAGATTATCCCAGAGCCGGACAGAGTAGATTTCAGCAGGGTTCCGAGTTCTAGGCTCCGAGGGCTTCGGCACCATCTAGTGGTTGGGGTGGTTCGTCAACTAGAGAAGGTGCTCAGTCAGGCTGCGGCGGATCTCATCAGTCGCATGGTGGATACTAGTCTGGTAGAGGCAGTTTTCAAGCCTGCAGAGTAGGGGCACAGTCGGGCCAGAGTGGTCGTGGTGGTGGTCTTTGCTATTCCTTTCCGAGTAGACCCGAGGCAGAGGACTCCGATGCTATGAACTCAAGTACTGTTTCTGTTCGTAATCGACATGCTTTGGTCTTGTTTAATTCAGGGTCTACTTTTTCCTATGTATCTTCCTATCATTCTATTTGTTGAGATTTGACTAGTGACCGTCTTTATGTGCCTATTCATATATCTACTCTGGTTGGAGATTCAGTTATTGTTGATCGAGTCTTTCAGTCTTGCTTGGTTACTTTTATGGGGTATGATACTTGGGTAGATTTGATGACATTGGATATGGTAGACTTTGATATTATTTATGGTATAACTTGGTTGTCACCGTACCATGCGACCTTAGGCTGTCATGCCAAGACAGTCACTTTAGCCATGCCTGGGATACCTAGATTTGAGTGGAGGGGTACTCCGAGCCTCGCTCCGAAGAAGATCATTTCTTTTCTCCGCATGAAGAAGTTAGTTAGCAAGGCATGTTTGGCTTAGTTAGCCCATGTTCGTGATACCAGTGTTGACTCTCCGTCCTTCAAGTCCGTGCCCATTGTATGTAAGTTCGCAGAGGTCTTTCCTTCTAATTTTCTGAGTATTCCACCCGATCGCGACATTGATTTGGATCCGGGCACGTGCCATATTTCTATTCCTCCCTATAAGATAGCACCCACCGAGTTGAGAGAGCTTAAGAAGCAGTTATAGGATCTCTTGAGTAAGGGGTTTATTAGATCGAGTGTCTCCCCATGGGGTGCTCCTGTTTTATCTGTGAAAAAGGACGGTACGATGAGGATTTGCATAGATTACCATCAGTTGAACAAGGTCACCATTCATAATTAGTATCCCATTCCTCATATTGATGACTTGTTCGACCAGCTTCAGGGTGCTTCGGTATTTTAGAAGATTGATTTGAGATCAGGCTACCATCAGCTGAAGATTCGGGCCGAGAATTTTTCGAAGACGGCTTTTAGGACTCGTTATGGTCATTACGAGTTCCTTGCGATGTCATATGGGCTTACGAATGCCCCAGCTGCTTTATGACTCTGATGAATGTATTTTAAAGCCATATCTTTACTCCTTCGTTATTGTGGTCATAAATGATATCTTGGTGTATTCGAAGAGTAGGGAGGAGCATGAGCATCATTTGAGGATTGTCCATGGGTTATTGAAGGAAAAGGAGCTTTATGCCAAGTTTTTGAAGTGTGAGTTATGGCTTGAGTTTGTGGAATTCTTGGGCCACGTTGTGTCTAAGGAAGGGATCATGATTGATCCAAAGAAGATTGAGGCGGTTAGAGATTGGGCGAGGCCTACTATTGTGACTGAGATTCGTAGCTTTACGGAGTTAGCCAGCTATTACCGTCGATTTGTGAAGGGTTTCGCTTATATTGATTCTTCGTTGACTAGATTTACTCAGAAGGAGGTTCCCTTTCAGTGGTCTGATGTTTGTGAAGAGAGCTTTCAGCAGCTCAAGACTCTTCTGACTTCAACCCCGATTCTGGCATTACCCGTGAAGGGTGAGGATTTCTTAGTAAATTGTGATGCATCTGGTGTTGGTTTGGGTGCCGTGTTGATGCAGAAAGGTAGAGTCATTGCCTATGCTTCCCGTCGGTTGAAGATCCACGAGAAGAACTACCTTACCCATGATTTGGAGTTGCTAGCTATGGTCTTCTCTTTGAAGATATGGAGGCATTACTTGTACGGTGTTCATTGACCATCGTAGCCTTGGGCATGTGTTTACCCAGAGAGATCGTAATTCCAGGCAGCGCCAATGGATGGAGCTCCTGAAGGACTATGACATCTCTATTCTTTATTATCCAAGGAAACTAATGTAGTTGCTGATAACTTGAGTAGCAAGGCAGTGCGTATGGGTAGCTTAGCCCGATTGGTTGCTTCTGAGCGTCCGTTAGCCATGAAAGTTCAGACTCTAGCTAACAATTTTTTGTGCCTTGATATCTCAGTTCTGGGTAGAGTCTTAGGTTGTGTTGAGGTGAGGTCATCCCTCTTGGAGCAGATTAGGGCCCAACACTTTGAGGATGCCCAGTTGTGTAAGACTCGTGGTAAGGTTCTGAGAGGTGAGGCCAAGGAGGCCATTTTGATAGTTAGGGGATTCTGAGGTTCAAGGGTCGCGTGTGTGTTCCTCGTGTTTGTGATTTGATTCATTTGATTTTTACTATGGCCCATAGTTTAAGGTACTCCATTCATCCGGGTGCCACGAAGAAATATCGAGATTTGAGGTAGCACTATTGGTGGGGGAGGATGAAGGGAGATATTGCAAATTTTGTGGCTAGGTGTCGGAATTATCAGCAAGTCAAGTATGAGCACCCGAGACCTAGTGGGTGCTACAGAAGATGCCCATTTCCAAGTTAAAGTGGGAGAGGATTGTCATGGATTTTGTGGTGGGTCTTCTGAAGACCCTGGGCAAGTTTGACTCAGTTTTGGTTATTGTTGACCGATTGACTAAGTCCGCTTATTTCATTCCAGTTCGGCTTACTTACACTGCGGAGAAGTTAGCCAGATATTATGTTCGTGATATTCTGCGATTGCACGTCGTCCCTATCTCCATTGTTTCAGATCGAGGTTCCCAATTTACTTCAAATTTTTGGAAGGCTTTTTCAGATAGAGTTGGGTACTCAGTTGGACCTCAGTACAACTTTTAATCCCCAGACTGATGGTCAGTCCGAGAGGACTATTTAGGTGCTCGAGGATTTGTTGAGAGCATGTGTCATTGATTTTGGTGGTCATTCGGACTAGTTATTTCCCTTAGCGGAGTTTGCATTCAACAATAGCTACCACTCGAGCATTCATATGGCGCCGTTCAAGGCCTTGTATTGTAGGAGGTGTCGTTCTCCTATTGGTGGGTTTGATGCATTTGAGGGTTGTCCGTGGGGCACCGATTTGCTGACAGAGTCAGTGGATAGGGTGAAGCTTATTCAAGAAAAGCTTCTAGCAGCTCAGAGTCGACAGAAGATGTATACGGACTGGAAGGTTCAGGACTTAGAGTTTGGAGTAGGAGAGTAGGTTCTTTTAAAGATCTCACCCATGAAGGGTGTTATGTGATTTAGGAAGAGAGGCAAGTTGAGTCCGAGGTACCTTGGCTCATTTGAGGTCCTCCGTAGAGTTAGAGATGTTGCTTACGAGTTGGCGTTGCCATCGGGCCTATCAGGTGTTCATTCGATTTTCCATGTGTTCATGCTGAAGAAGTATTATTCTGATGGTTCCTGTATAGTTCGTTGAGATTCTGTGTTGCTTGATGAAAACCTGTCTTATGAGGAGGAGCCTATAGCGATTCTGGATAGGTAGGTTAGAAAGCTGAGGTCGAAAGAGATTTCTTCGATCAAGGTTCAGTGGAAGCATCATCTCGTTAAGGAGGCTACTTAGGAGACCGAGTCCGATATGAGCGAGAGATATCCCCAGTTGTTTGCTGATTCAGGTACTTTTCCCTATTTTTACTCCTTGTCGCTCGAGGACATTGATTTTTTAATTGGTATCTGATGTAATGACCCGATTGGTCGTTATAGTGTGAATGACCCTTTTACCGCTATTGACCCTTCCCTAGGTCATCGGATGGGTTTTAGAGTGACTTTTGAAGGTTTGAGCCTCAAAGTGGGATTCATTTGACCCGAAGTTGACTTTTGATTAAATAGACCTTTTTCAAAATTTCATCGATTTTGAGAGGTCAAGACAGTCATTTATGACTTGGTAGTGTGTTTGGTTCAGTTCCCAATGCACTTGGGAGCATTTTGGAACTTGGGTTGGGAACTTGTCTTTAGGCCATTGGGGGTTGACTTGGTCAAATAGACCCCCGTTGGGAAATTCGAGGCCACGGGTGGATTCGTAGCGCGTTTTCATGTATGTGTGCATGCTTGTTGGGTATCTGTGGGGCCTCGGGAGATAGTCAAATTTCGGGATGAGATTGCTCAAAACTAGAGTATTCTGGTTCTTGTGTAGGCGCTGCAACGGTGCCTTTACTGCTGTAGCGATCACGCTATAGCGCCTGGGAGACGGCTATAGCGGACTGGGGAACTTTGGTGACTAGCCGCTTCAGCGGGTCCCTGCCGCTATAGCGGCATGCTGATTTTCTAGTGGAGGCAGCCATGGCAATTCTTATGGGCGCTATAGCGCGTGCGCTACAGCAGCTTCTTCACCGCGGCAACCGCATTCGGGCAAGATAATTTCTCTTTTCTCAAGTTAAGTCCCTTAAACCCTATCACTTCTGTCATCACTCTTCTAAGTACTCTTGTTATTTGCCTTCCTAGATTCCTATTCCATGCTTAGAATAACTAGAATCTAGATAGAGAAGATGGGTCTTGTGTTAAAATTCTTAAAATGGGTTTAGACTTCTAAAATAGAAATAGGTGGTGAAATTGACTATAATAACCATAAAGTTTGATGAATTCCTTGTTTTTAAGCTTATTTCATCCATTATTAATGGTTAATTTGAGGATTGAAGAATTAGGGTTCATACCCAAATTTGGGGTTTTTCCTTTAAATTCGAATTAGGCTTTATCTTGAGTTGTTTTAGCAAACTATTAGTGGGTTTGATCACCTAGAGTTGGAATTGCATGTTCCATCTTTCAATTTTCGATTTTACCCTTGTGGGCTCGTTTCCCCAATTTCCTTAGGTTGGAATATTACCTAGCTAGAAGTATAGCAATATAAGTGTCATTATTCATGGTTTTTAATATAGAATTCGAATATGAATAGACTTTGAGTAATTAGAGGCATTACAGAAAGGCAAGGCCAAGGTGTGATGGTTCGAGGCTCCAGTTCGGCTTTTCAGGTAGGTTACGACTTACCTTTCGGTTAGACTTTGGTTAGCAGAATATATGTATAGTTAGTGATCGTTGGAGAAAGCATGTAAACCTTCGGGTATGAATTTGGGATGGAAGGCTTACGTTAGTACTGTTGTGATTTATGGCTTGCTGCCTTATTGTGTTATATTGTGCTGTTGCTTATTGTGAGTTGTTGGCTCGTCGCCACATGATTTATTCTAGAGAGTTGATACTTAGTGATTACTTGTATATTGGAAAGCATATTTATTATAAATAAGGTTGGTTGAAAGAAAGTAAGGATTATGACTTGTTATTATGAGTGAGACTTGTGTCCATGTGTGGCACCATTGATTATATATTCTTGTTGACATTGTGATCATGCATTCACTCATTCGTGTATATGTATTGTTGGGATCGGGTTACGCGCCGCAACACTAACTGGGATCGAACTGTGCGTTCCACTGCAAGTACATGGACTTAGCGGTTTCCTATGGGTCATGATTGTCGAGGCGACGAGATATTCCGCTCGAAGCATGTGCGTATCATTGCATATGCATTGGATTCATCTCATTCTTATTATTGGTCTTGTTTGGTACATGTTGATTGATCCTCAGTGATACTTGTACTTGATAGTAGTTCTTGAGATATGGATTGGGATTATAGCAGACTTGAGGTGTTTGACTTAGAGGTTTGGTATTGATTATCGAAAATATTATTGTGTTGAGTTTATCTTGATTGTGAGCATGCCTACTTTTTTAGTCTCTTTCTATTATATATGATTTTCCAATTGTTCTTGGCCTATAATGCCTACTCAGTACGTGTTTGTTACATCTCGGAGATTCAGACCGTTGCATTGTGAGTAGACCAACGCGAGCTTTAGGTGAACATGAAGTCCTTATGAGATTAAAGAGTATTTGATGACTTTAAGCGCGAACCATAAGATTTTGAAGTCATATGAATTAGTGAAACTAAGTTCGTCGAAGGAAGTGGAATGTAAATCATGTTTGGGAAGGTTTCGCAACAAGTGAGCTATAATTTGTTTAGTGATGTCTTGAGGGGGAGCTATAGGGCCCCTTAGATGGTTAATGATGTGTTATGCAAGTTCCAATAAGGTTCCATAAGGATTGGAGGTTGGATGAATCGACGGGAATAAATTTCGGGACAATATGGATTGTACGGCTATTTATGTGGACCGTATAATTTATACGTCCCGTATAATGGTCCATAGAATCATTCCAGAGAAGGGTAAACCCCTGGTGGGATTATACGGTCCATTTATACGGACCGTATAAATTGTATAGACCGTATAATCAGGTCGGGCCAGTTTTCTTTTTTTATATATGGACGACCCTTGTTCTTTTTTTTTTTCATTCCGACTTTACCCAAACTCTTAAAAGTTCTAGAACCTTCTTCCAAGCATACTCCACTCAAACCCAAGAGAAATCAAAGATCAAATAGCAAGAATCAAGATATTCAAGTGTTGGGAGACTCACTAGGGTTTTAGGATTCAAGAATTCCTTGGGTGTTGAAGTTAGGGTTTCATCAAGTTGGTAACTTAATCCAAGGCTTGTTTTCAAGTGATAAAAGGTTAGTTTTCATGTCTATCTTCGTATTATTGAGAATGTTTGGTTATAATCAACTAGTTTGAGGAAAGAAAGTGAAAAAGGAAGTTCAAACATGGGTTGATGATGTTATAAGTGCTAAATTGACTTGAGTTGTAATTGTTGGAGTACTTTGGGCATAATCTTGCTATGAATGGTAGTAATGATGATGGGGAAGTGTGTTATATGAGTATATATAGAAATGAAATTGTTGTTGTGTGTTGACTATAAAAAGAAGTTTTGGGCATGTAATGAAGTCTCTTGATTACGAAATTGATGATAATGTCATTGTTGATTGGGAGTTGTTATATGGTATAGCGAAAGTCGAATAAATAGAGGAAATGCTGCCCAAATTTCGTTAATTCGTTAATTACGCTAGTTGGAACTTAAATAGTGTCTTCTAGACCTAACCTTAGTGTAACTCCTCTTGAATGTAGACTTTGCAAGAGTGGAAAGAGAACGTTAAGTGATTAAGGAGACGTTAAGGTATGTTAAGGCAGTCCCTTCTTTCATTTTGGCATGATCTTATGATATGAACCAATTAACAAGTAAACGAGCTTCCATATTACTCTACTCTTAGAAGTACTAGGAATACTTCAATTTTGATGTTCCTATACCCCGCTATGATTGTTCCTTTTGTTCATGGGCACTAATGATGTTAGCTCAAAAGATGTTCATCGGAGGTAGTATGACCTTGTCACTCCGAGAGTTCTATGTATTCAGCTGTTCATGCATTGCATTCATTTATATAGATGCATATTGACCTATGACCAGAAGGCATTATATACGCGTATATTATATGTATATGGAGTATGGGGAAAGGGATAGACGTTATATACGCATTACTACCTGATCAGCTGGTGCACAATGATGATGATGATATATAGATCGGGTCGCACGTTCCTCGGCACTATTATATGATATATGGATCGAGCCATACGTTCCTCGGCACTAACATATGGGATATGGATCAGGCTGTACGTTCCACATCACTAACAGTTATATTATGACATATACAGATTATATAGCCTGCGAGGCACTTTTGTTATACAGATGTTCCAGACGTTATGTTACAGATGCATTCGGATATGGAGAATTAGCTTTCATGTTCTGATGTCTCTCATGATTCTTATGTACTTGATGTTCTTATACCTTACATACTCGGTCCATTGTCCGTACTGACTCCCTTATTTCTTGGGGGACTGCTTCATGCCCGCAGGTACAAGTAGACAGATAGGTGGTCCCCCTTAGTAGGACCTTTACTCAGCAGTAGTTGGTACGCTCCATTTGATCCGGAGCTGCAGTGTATTTTGGCATGTCATTCTTTGGAGATGTCTATGCATATGGGTATGACGGGGCCCTGTCCCGTCCTTTTTACAGTTTTCTACTCTATTAGAGATCTGTAGACAGTTGTATATATTTGAAAGATGATGTAGCCTTGTCGGCTCCTATCCTTTTGTGTACAGCATATGTAGCGGCCGAGTCAGCTTGTACTGTTCTTTCAGTATATCTATATATATATATATATATATATATATATATATATATAGTACAGTTTGTACAGAGTTCATGATGTCATCATTTCGTGAGTCAGTATAGTTCAGAGTGAGTGATTTGTGGGCCCTTGTTGTCCAGGTACGATTATAGGGGTGCTTGGCTATTAGGGATCAGGCACTCGCCATGACTCACCGGCATGGGTCGTGATAAAAGTGGTATCAGAGCAGTTTTGTCCTAGAATTGTCTACAGACCGTGTCTAGTAGAGTCTTGTTTATGGGTGTGTTGTTCACCACACTTATAAACAGGAGGCTGGAGGACATTTAGGAAATTTTCATTCCTTCTCTCTTAGATCGTGCGATAGAGCCATGTGTTAATTGTTACACCCCAGAAAATTTTGTGTTACCAAGACTGTAGACGGCTTAGTATGAGCTCAAGGAAGAGTAAAGTTATACAAGGATTAGGGATGAAAATTATATTATATGAGTATAAGAATAACATATAGAAGACATTTGGAGACCTTATGGTGTAAATCAGTCAATACGTTATTTGACGAATAGCTCTCGTAACAGTAAGTTAAGGGGGGGGGGGGTGTTAGAACCGGTATTTTTGTACAGTGGAATAATCTGGATTTATTATGATAAGTTAAGGACAAAAAAAAAATTATTTCGGGATACAAAGTCGGGATTCTTGACCTTGATTTTATTTTGAGATATAAGTTATATATGAAATTGTTGGCATTGAACACTTAGGGAAAATTGGGACCACAATTCATCAAATTGGAATTTAAAATGTGGTGCCAAAAATGCCATGGGGGCCGTGTGAATTAAAAAGGGGTCCCACACATTGTGTGACCAATTTTAATTGGTCCAACACATTGTGTGGACCCAAGGCAATGTGGATATTTTGTGAACCACTTAAAAGATGAAGACCAAGTCTTCATTCCTCATTTATTCACTTCATCACTTAGCACAAAACAAGAAAATAGAGAGTTCCCAACCCCCACTGTTTTCGGCCCAACCTTAGGAAAACCAAATCAAATTCTAGCTTTCCAAAAATTATTTCCTTGGTGTTAACCCACTATATTGAGGTCCCTAAGTAGCGTGGAAGAGTTGTTCGGGTTATCCAACCATTAGTTGTACCCATTTGCAAACCCTAACTATTTGGTGGATTGAAGAAGAAAGGTATGTTTTGCTCTTGTTTTTGTGTTGTGAACATTTATTCATGTTATGGTATGTTAATAGGGATGGAAATCATGAAATATAGTATGATTGGAAGTGGGTTGTGTGATGGGTGTTCTAGCCGTGTATATGGGTGTGACAAATGGAATTGATGAATTAATTATATATTATGTTAGATTGGTATCGAGTGGGGAAAAGAATAAAAATCATCGATACATGTATATGTGTAGTGTAGCCGTGTTTATAGCCTCCAAATTGTAGCAAAGAAGGAATAGATCTCGCTTAGCGTCGTAATGGTTATGGTGATGACTTGTAGGTTAGAAATGAGAATTTAATGTCCCAAATTGACATAGTAAGCGTTGCGGACTGATTTGGAGAACTTTGTGCATTGAATAAAATTTGTATATATAAGAATCATTAACATGTGTATGTGTGTGGCGCGGGCGAATGTGAGTTTTATAATGTGTCGAAGATCGTAATACTATCGCTTAGTATTTTAGTTATCGTCGAAACGAATTCTAGTTGGAAATAAGTGTTTAAGTGGCTCAAGATTGATGTTGAGAAATTGTGGGCTGTTTTGAGGCTAGTTGTGCGTTTGACGTAAATTGTATATTTTATGAAAATCATATCGTTATATTGTGGATTGTGGTACAAAACATGACTTGAAAATGAGGAATGGAAAAAGGGGACTGTTTTCGGCCAAACAGTGGAAAAATTTTCGGGTCGTTGGAAATATTATGTGGATTGTTTAGAATGTCCTAGAATATTGTGGTAAAGACTCGGGTGGATAATTAAATGTGTGAGCGATGTGGTGGCTTGAATGTGAGCCATTGAATTGAATATTTGGAAAGTTGTCGAATGATGAAAAAGAGAGCTATTAATGTTATTTTGTCTTCCGAATTTATTATTGATGTTGTTAGGTTGGTTGTTGTTGTTGTGGTTGATTGATACGGCCGAGTTAAATTCTCGGGGTAGCCTATTTACAGGGGAAATGTTACCCAAATTTCTGTAGAATTAAGGGCGAAATTGAAATTTAATGCCCAAAGAGTCTTTAGCTAATGTTTGGCAATTTATGGCTTATTTTTAGATCGTGGGCAGCCCGAATCATAGTTTGGACTTAGCTTGAGTTGGATCATATTGGAGAGCGTTTGAGGTATGTAAAGCAACCTTCCTTCTTTTGGCATGCCTTAGTTTCACATAGGCTAGATTAGAGCTTTAAGGGAATTCCAAATTCGAGATCCGAGCATGTTATGATCCATATATATATTCTTTGGCACTCTTATGTATGTTTTTATGAAATATGAACCATGATGTATTTGAAATAATCGCTTTCCGAAATCCGCATAGAAAATGTTCACTTTAAGGAATTTTGTAATCTCTGAATGCCATATTTTTCGCATAGAGGCTCGGATCGCTCCAATAATTTTTATAGGAGTTTGCTTGATGTATAATGGGTATGTTTTTCATAGGCGGGCTCAGTTCGGGTCTATACTCGTCCGTGGGTCCCGCGACGCCCTTTATGTAAATTCGACAACTTTGAATCAAAAAGTGATAATTATTATTCCGATTTCGAATATGACTATTTTACTTATCCTTCGGATTTATAATAATGATTTTATGTATATGATTCCTCACTACTCCGCTCGTGCCTACTATGATATCGTTCGCCGGTTCCCGGGCCAGTTCTGTTGTCGTGCGCTTTGTGATACATTCCGGTGTTATGCTGTGATTATGGTTCACCGTGCTCCTTGCTCGAGGGCCGGGTTACACTTATGTTTGGCGTTATGCTGTGTTTGGCGTTATGCTGTGTTGTGATGTGTGACGGGGATTCGGAGATTTGAAACTTTCTGGTGTTATGCTGTGTTTGGCGCCATCGACAGGCGGGCGACCACATTTTCCTGTGCCCTATGCATAATTTATACTTTGGAAATAAACATTTTGATATTTTTTTATATGTATTATTTTCTATATATCTGATTCGATTATTGTTCAGATTTATTTCTGTACCTTCTGCTTTGCATACTCAGTACATATTTCGTACTGACCCCCTTCTCCGGGGGCTGCGTTTCATGCCCGCAGGTACGGACGCACAGCCTGGTGATCCACCTATTTAGGACACCCTTTCTGCTATTCGGAGTGCTCCTCTCTTTCCGAAGCTTATACTTTTGGTATATATATTTTTATTAGTGCATTTGTATATATTCGTTCATGGGTATGGCGGGGCCCTGTCCTGTCATATGATTCTGTCGGTCTGTTTAGAGGTCTGTGGACATGTTTGTGGGTTAGGGTCTTTCTGTATGGATGTATGTACATGTCGTTTGGGCGATCCCATACGCCGAGGCGGCCGGTCCGCATATGTTGTTTGGGCGATCCTATACGCCGAGGCAGCCGGTCCGCATATGTTTATATATTGCTTGGTTAGCCCTGTGTGGCTTTTGTTGGTATTTTCTGCGTGCAGGGTATATTGGATAGTCCGTAAAACAAAGGAAACTCTGCCGAAATTTTTCTGCAAATTACCTAAATTTGAAATAAAGCCTTGTCGGCTTCCGCCATATACTAGAATGAGTTAATAGAATTTGAGATAATATTTGATAGATGGGTTCGGGTGCCCAGATCGGGCACTAGTCACGGCCTACGGGGTTAGGTCGTGACAAAAGTGGTATCAGAGCGGTTTGTCCTCGGAGTGTCCACATATCGTGTCTAGTAGAGTCTTGTTTATCGGTGTGTTGTGCACCACATCTATAAACAGGAGGCTACAGGACATTTAGGATGTTGTCTTTTCTTCTGATCTTAGATCGTGCGATAGAACTGTGCTATTAGGATGATTCTGTTTTGATCTGTTGTTGTTTTTCTTTCAGTGATGCCTCCGAAAAAGGCGACGGCCGCCCAGAAGAAAAAGGGCGTAGTAGGAGAGACCAGCCGGGCTCAGAAGGGTACTCGGACCCTTGCTCAGATGATGCGTGATATTACGTCCCGGTCAGCCGACTCTGCTACGTCTTCATCGTCAGAGGAATCTGGAGCAGCTTCACCATTAGCTCCAGGGGCTTCAGCTCCCGCGCCTCCAGCTCCTCAGCCAGGGGCGGAGGACAGGACACTGAGAGAGGCTGTGCAGTTATTGACCACTCTGGTAGCGGGTCAGGCTCGCAGACGCGGGCGGAGAGATGATGATGATGACGATAGGCGTGACAGCCTGAGGGTTCGAGAGTTTCTATTATGTGGCCCTCCAGAGTTTTACGGGTCTAAGCCCAACGAGGACCCCCATGACTTTATTCGGGGGATGCGGCGCTCACTAGATTTGGTCAGGGCTTCAGAGACTGAGTCTGTTGAGTTGGCTTCGCATAGACTACGGGATGTTGCTGCTCACTGGTATGAGTCCTGGGAGTTATCCAGGGGTGAGGGTGCTACCCCAGCTACGTGGGACGAGTTCGTGACTGCTTTCACTCACCACTTTTTGCCCCCAGAGTTACGGCGGGCGCGGGTTGACAGATTTTTGCATCTGCAGCAGAGGGGTCGGAGCGTTCGTGAGTATAATATGGAGTTTGATTCTTTGGCCCGGTATGCACCTGCCATAGTAGCAGATATGGCCGATCGGATGCACAGATACGTGATGGGGTTAGACCGCTATTTGATTGATGGCTGTACGGCGGTGGCATTGCAGGCAGACATGGATATTGCCCGACTACAGGCTTATGCCCTGGGTATGGAGGACCGACATAGAGCTGATTATTCTAGTAGAGATCGGGACAGGAGGCCGCCCAAGAGGGCCAGATTCGCAGGTTATTCTGGAGATTCTCGAGGCGGACAGCCTTAGCAGCAGCAGTCAGGCAGACATCCTCCTCCGTCAGGCCGGGGTACACAGCCAGCCGGTAGGAGATTTGACAGTGCAGGACAGTCTGGGGCCGGTCAGAGCTCCAGAGCATCAGGTCACAGATAGCTAGAGGTCCCAGCCAGTCCAGACCACCCAGGCCCCGTTGTTCCCATTGCAGGAAATCGCACCCGGGAGAGTGTTATCGACTTACTGGAGCCTGTTTTTCATGCGGTGGTCAGGGCCATCTTATGCGAGATTGTCCGTTGGCGAGCGGTTCTGGTAGTGTGGCTCAGCCGACGGGGTCAGCCGCTGGTTCATCATCTGCTCCATCAGTTGCACGCCCTGTGGGGCGAGGTATGCTTGCACCGGCGGGACGCGGTCGAGGTCGTGGCAATGCTTCAGGTTCTAGCGGTCCTTCGAACCGCATTTATGCCTTAGCCAGCAGACAGGACCAGGAGGCTTCGCCTAATGTCGTCACAGGTATATTACTGGTTTTCTCTCGTGATGTGTATGCATTGATTGATCCTGGTTCTACATTATCATTTATATCTCCACTCGTTGCTGATACAATTGGGATAGAATCCGAACCGATAGAGCCTTTTGAGGTAGCTACACCAGTAGGGGACTCTGTTATAGCCAGTTAGATTTATAGAGATTGTTCCGTGATTATCTGTGGCCGCTGCACTAAGGCGGATTTGGTGGAGTTAGATATGATCGAGTTTGACGTGATTATGGGTATGGATTGGCTAGCTTCTTGCTATGCTAATGTTGATTGTCAAAAGAAGATAGTCCGATTCCAATTCCCAGGGGAGCCAGTTATAGAGTGGGCAGGTAATACAGTATCGCCGAGGGGTAAGTTTATTTCATACCTCAAGGCTGAGAAAATGATCAGAAAGGGGTATATTTATCATCTGGTCCGTGTTCATGATTTAGAGGCAGAGGCACCGACTCTTCAGTCAGTCCCAGTGGTTAATGAATTTGTAGATGTATTCCCAGATGAGCTTCCAGGTCTTCCTCCCGAACGAGAGATAGAGTTTGCTATTGATCTGTTGCCAGACACTCAGCCTATCTCTATTCCTCCGTACAAAATGGCACCTGCAGAATTGAAAGAATTGAAAGAGCAGCTGAGAGATTTATTGGAGAAGGGTTTCATTCGGCCTAGTGCATCACCCTGGGGAGCTCCGGTATTATTTGTGAGAAAGAAAGACGGCTCGCTGCGGATGTGCATTGATTATCGGCAGTTGAATAAGGTAACCATTAAGAATAAATATCCCCTCCCCAGGATTGATGATTTGTTTGATCAGCTGCAGGGTGCCAGGTACTTCTCGAAGATAGACCTGCGATCGGGTTACCATCAGGTACGGGTACGAGAGGCTGATATTCCCAAGACAGCATTCAGGACCCGATATGGGCACTATGAGTTCAGAGTTATGTCTTTTGGGCTGACAAATGCCCCAGCAGTATTTATGGACCTGATGAATCGGGTATTCAGACCGTTCTTGGATATGTTTGTGATCGTATTTATCGATGACATTCTGGTTTATTCTCGGTCAGAGGCAGAGTATGCGGACCATTTGAGGACGGTACTTGGCACACTTCGGCACCAGGAATTATATGCTAAATTTTCTAAGTGTGAATTCTGGTTATCTTCAGTGGCATTTCTGGGACATATTATTGGGGCTGATGGCGTCCGGGTGGATACCCAGAAGATCGAGGCCGTAAAGAATTGGCCTAGACCTACGACGCCGACAGAGGTGCGTAGCTTTCTGGGATTGGCTGGTTATTATCGGAGATTCGTGGAGAAGTTTGCTTCCATTTCAGTGCCTTTGACAAGGCTGAATCAGAAGGGAGCTAAGTTTCAGTGGTCAGATGCTTGCGAGCGTAGCTTCCAGTTGCTGAAAGAGAAGTTGACTACGGCTCCAGTCCTGACTCTTCCGGAGGGTCCAGATGGGTATGTGATTTATTGTGATGCCTCTGGTATTGGTTTGGGATGTGTGTTGATGCAGCACGGCAGGGTGATAGCTTATGCTTCCCGGCAGCTCAGAAAACATGAAAAGAATTATCCTACTCACAATTTGGAGCTGGCCACGGTCATTCATGCTTTGAAGATATGGAGACATTATTTATATGGGGTTCACGTTGACATTTATACAGATCATAAGAGCCTTCAGTACATCTTTAGGCAAAAGGAGCTGAACTTGCGGCAGCGGATGTGGTTAGAGTTGCTGAAAGATTATGATGTTGACATTCTCTACCATCCTGGGAAAGCTAATGTTGTGGCGGATGCACTCAGCCGCAAGTCTATGGGCAGCCTAGCAGACGTGCCATCAGAGAGTAAAGAAATGGTTCGCGATATTCATCAGTTGGCTAGTCTTGGAGTTCGCTTGGTTGATTCGGGAGATGTTGGGGTTTCTGTTCGAGGTATTGCTAAGTCCTCTATTACAGAAGATATTAAGCAGCATCAGTATGAGGATCCTATTCTGGCACAGTACAGAGATGCAGCTCTGGCACAGGAGAAGACTCCGTTCGAGATTTCACCTGATGGAGTGTTATTTCACAGAGGCAGATTGTGTGTACCTGACGTTGCAGGGTTGCGGCGACAGGTTATGGGTGAGGCACATTACGCCCGATATTCTGTTCACCCAGGGTCGACGAAGATGTACCATGATCTAAGATGCCTATATTGGTGGGACGGTATGAAAAGAGATATAGCAGAGTTCGTTGCTCAGTGTCCAAATTGCCAGCAGGTTAAGATTGAGCACCAGAAGCCCGGTGGGCTATTGCAGGAGATGGAGATACCGACGTGGAAGTGGGAGGTCATTAATATGGACTTTATTACAGGTTTACCTCGCACTCTACGGAGGTACGACTCCATTTGGGTTATCGTTGATCGGCTGACAAAATCATCTCACTTTCTTCCAGTCCGGACTATATACTCAGCTGAAGATTATGCCAGGCTATATATTAAGGAGATTGTGAGACTGCATGGAGTTCCTGTGTCTGTTATTTCTTATAGAGGTGCCCAGTTTACAGCTAAGTTCTGGAGATCATTCCAGGAGGGATTGGGGACCCAAGTGAGTCTGAGTACAGCATTTCATGCCCAGCCGATGGTCAAGCAAAGCGCACTATTCAGACATTGGAAGATATGTTGTGTGCATGTGTTATTGATTTTAGAGGTAGCTGGGATGACCATTTGCCACTTGTTGAATTCGCTTATAATAACAGCTACCACTCCAGTATTCAGATGGCACCATATGAGGCCTTGTACGGCAGGAAATGTAGATCACCGATCGGTTGGTTTGATGTTGGGGAGACTGAGTTGATTGGCCCAGATGTGGTCCAGCAGGCCGTGGATAAGGTGAAACCTATTCGAGAAAGATTGTTGGCAGCCCAGAGCCGACAGAAATCTTATGCCGATAAGCGACGTCGACCGTTAGAGTTTCAGATTGGCGATTGGGTGTTCCTGAAAGTGTCACCGATGGAAGGTGTTATGCGATTTGGCAAGAAAGGAAAGCTCAGTCCGAGATATATTGGGCCCTATCTGATTATTCGCAAAATAGGCAAGGTGGCCTACGAATTGGATTTGCCAGCTGACTTGGGAGCGGTACACCCGGTATTTCATGTTTCTATGCTTCGTAAGTGTATTGGTGACCCTTCCAGAGTATTTCCTGTAGATGACATTCAGGTCACAGAGGAGCTATCTTATGAGGAGCAGCCTATAGCCATATTGGATCGCCAGGTAAAAAGGTTGCGAAACAAAGATATGGCTTCTGTTAAAGTGCTGTGGCGGAACAATAACCGAGAGGAAATGACCTGGGAAGCTGAGGAGCATATGAAGAAGAAGTATCCTCATTTATTTTCGGAACCTACAGGTAATCCAATTCTCTACTTGACTTTGATGATTGACCAATAAATGCATTGTTGTGATAGTTGAGAAGGAAACTCCCCCAAATTGTTGGTATGACCCATAAGATAAATCTAACATTCGCGGACGAATGTTCTTAAGGGGGGGAGGATGTTAGAACCGGTATTTTTGTACAGTGGAATAATCTGGATTTATTATGATAAGTTAAGGACAAAAAAAAAATTATTTCGGGATACAAAGTCGGGATTCTTGACCTTGATTTTATTTTGAGATATAAGTTATATATGAAATTGTTGGCATTGAACACTTAGGGAAAATTGGGACCACAATTCATAAAATTGGAATTTAAAATGTGGTGCCAAAAATGCCATGGGGGCCGTGTGAATTAAAAAGGGGTCCCACACATTGTGTGACCAATTTTAATTGGTCCAACACATTGTGTGGACCCAAGGCAATGTGGATATTTTGTGAACCACTTAAAAGATGAAGACCAAGTCTTCATTCCTCATTTATTCACTTCATCACTTAGCACAAAACAAGAAAATAGAGAGTTCCCAACCCCCACTGTTTTCGGCCCAACCTTAGGAAAACCAAATCAAATTCTAGCTTTCCAAAAATTATTTCCTTGGTGTTAACCCACTATATTGAGGTCCCTAAGTAGCGTGGAAGAGTTGTTCGGGTTATCCAACCATTAGTTGTACCCATTTGCAAACCCTAACTATTTGGTGGATTGAAGAAGAAAGGTATGTTTTGCTCTTGTTTTTTGTGTTGTGAACATTTATTCATGTTATGGTATGTTAATAGGGATGGAAATCATGAAATATAGTATGATTGGAAGTGGGTTGTGTGATGGGTGTTCTAGCCATGTATATGGGTGTGACAAATGGAATTGATGAATTAATTATATACTATGTTAGATTGGTATCGAGTGGGGAAAAGAATAAAAATCATCGATACATGTATATGTGTAGTGTAGCCGTGTTTATAGCCTCCAAATTGTAGCAAAGAAGGAATAGATCTCGCTTAGCGTCGTAATGGTTATGGTGATGACTTGTAGGTTAGAAATGAGAATTTAATGTCCCAAATTGACATAGTAAGCGTTGCGGACTGATTTGGAGAACTTTTTGCATTGAATAAAATTTGTATATATAAGAATCATTAACATGTGTATGTGTGTGGCGCGGGCGAATGTGAGTTTTATAATGTGTCGAAGATCGTAATACTATCGCTTAGTATTTTAGTTATCGTCGAAACGAATTCTAGTTGGAAATAAGTGTTTAAGTGGCTCAAGATTGATGTTGAGAAATTGTGGGCTGTTTTGAGGCTAGTTGTGCGTTTGACGTAAATTGTATATTTTATGAAAATCATATCGTTATATTGTGGATTGTGGTACAAAACATGACTTGAAAATGAGGAATGGAAAAAGGGGACTGTTTTCGGCCAAACAGTGGAAACATTTTCGGGTCGTTGGAAATATTATGTGGATTGTTTAGAATGTCCTAGAATATTGTGGTAAAGACTCGGGTGGATAATTAAATGTGTGAGCGATGTGGTGGCTTGAATGTGAGCCGTTGAATTGAATATTTGGAAAGTTGTCGAATGATGAAAAAGAGAGCTATTAATGTTATTTTGTCTTCCGAATTTATTATTGATGTTGTTAGGTTGGTTGTTGTTGTTGTTGTTGATTGATACGGCCGAGTTAAATTCTCGGGGTAGCCTATTTACAGGGGAAATGTTACCCAAATTTCTGTAGAATTAAGGGCGAAATTGAAATTTAATGCCCAAAGAGTCTTTAGCTAATGTTTGGCAATTTATGGCTTATTTTTAGATCGTGGGCAGCCCGAATCATAGTTTGGACTTAGCTTGAGTTGGATCATATTGGAGAGCGTTTGAGGTATGTAAAGCAACCTTCCTTCTTTTGGCATGCCTTAGTTTCACATAGGCTAGATTAGAGCTTTAAGGGAATTCCAAATTCGAGATCCGAGCATGTTATGATCCATATATATATTCTTTGGCACTCTTATGTATGTTTTTATGAAATATGAACCATGATGTATTTGAAATAATCGCTTTCCGAAATCCGCATAGAAAATGTTCACTTTAAGGAATTTTGTAATCTCTGAATGCCATATTTTTCGCATAGAGGCTCGGATCGCTCCAATAATTTTTATAGGAGTTTGCTTGATGTATAATGGGTATGTTTTTCATAGGCGGGCTCAGTTCGGGTCTATACTCGTCCGTGGGTCCCGCGACGCCCTTTATGTAAATTCGACAACTTTGAATCAAAAAGTGATAATTATTATTCCGATTTCGAATATGACTATTTTACTTATCCTTCGGATTTATAATAATGATTTTATGTATATGATTCCTCACTACTCCGCTCGTGCCTACTATGATATCGTTCGCCGGTTCCCGGGCCGGTTCTGTTGTCGTGCGCTTTGTGATACATTCCGGTGTTATGCTGTGATTATGGTTCACCGTGCTCCTTGCTCGAGGGCCGGGTTACACTTATGTTTGGCGTTATGCTGTGTTTGGCGTTATGCTGTGTTGTGATGTGTGACGGGGATTCGGAGATTTGAAACTTTCTGGTGTTATGCTGTGTTGTGGCGCCATCGACAGGCGGGCGACCACATTTTCCTGTGCCCTATGCATAATTTATACTTTGGAAATAAACATTTTGATATTTTTTTATATGTATTATTTTCTATATATCTGATTCGATTATTGTTCAGATTTATTTCTGTACCTTCTGCTTTGCATACTCAGTACATATTTCGTACTGACCCCCTTCTCCGGGGGCTGCGTTTCATGCCCGCAGGTACGGACGCACAGCCTGGTGATCCACCTATTTAGGACACCCTTTCTGCTATTCGGAGTGCTCCTCTCTTTCCGGAGCTTATACTTTTGGTATATATATTTTTATTAGTGCATTTGTATATATTCGTTCATGGGTATGGCGGGGCCCTGTCCTGTCATATGATTCTGTCGGTCTGTTTAGAGGTCTGTGGACATGTTTGTGGGTTAGGGTCTTTCTGTATGGATGTATGTACATGTCGTTTGGGCGATCCCATACGCCGAGGCGGCCGGTCCGCATATGTTGTTTGGGCGATCCTATACGCCGAGGCGGCCGGTCCGCATATGTTTATATATTTCTTGGTTAGCCCTGTGTGGCTTTTGTTGGTATTTTCTGCGTGCAGGATATATTGGATAGTCCGTAAAACAAAGGAAACTCTGCCGAAATTTTTCTGGAAATTACCTAAATTTGAAATAAAGCCTTGTCGGCTTCCGCCATATACTAGAATGAGTTAATAGAATTTGAGATAATATTTGATAGATGGGTTCGGGTGCCCAGATCGGGCACTAGTTACGGCCTACGGGGTTGGGTCGTGACAGGGGGGGTGGCCCAAATTTTGGGGTTTTATAAAGGATATATGAAAGGTAATATGAGTAGTACATGGGAAGTTGAGCAAGTATTAAGAAGGACCCTTAAGCCAAATTTGTGCATAAGCCCTCCAAAAGGATGATTTAAGGATACGTTTACGGATGATCTGACTTGGAGTGATCAAAATGCTATTATAATTTTAGAATTTGGAAACACACCAAAAGAAACTTATAGATAATTGAAAGAGCTTTCCAACCATAGGTCGTGGGCCCTCGTACAATATCGGGATCAAGACTTATGGCAATTTTAAAATAAAGACTCCAAGCCGCCAAATGGCTTCCGCAGGTCCCACTTGAGAAGGTCGGTGGAACCGACTTATGAGGGGTATAAATACCCCCATTAACTCCATTATCTCAGCATTTTACATTCTCAATAGTCCTAGAAACTTCCCAACACAACCCCCAAACATTTATAGCCCATTAAATCAAGAATTTAACAAGATTACACTAAACTAATCCATGAAAGGTGATTGTTCTTGCTTATACTTGATGTTGTGGTAAGTTTGGTCTTGAAGAAAATTGGTGTGACTGAATTTCTTCAAGTACAAGGTATGTTCTTCATCCTATCTCCTATGTCGAGTTGATTTGAAGGTTTAGCAATCTTAAAAGTGAAAATAGTTATGGAGGAAAGGTCATAAAGTGTTGTGTGGTAGTTGTTGTGTTTATGGACTGTTTTGAGCATGTTGGGGCCGTGTGGATGGGCTAATTTACATTTATAGAGATTGTATCTAATGTTGTTGGTGTGTTGATGAGATAATGCTCCTTGATTGGGAAGAAAGGAAGTGTATATTTTTGTTATATGTTGAAAACATCGTGCGGGATGTTTATGGAATATATTGGTATGGATAATGGTGTTGTTGATGTTGGTATTGTTTTAGTTGTTGACTGGTTACTGAATTATGATTTCGGGATAGGCATATAAACAGGGGAGATGCTGCCCGAATTTCGGCAGATTCTAAATGGATTTAAGTTGAAGGCTTAAGATAAGTGTATGATGGTGAGCCTAATAATAATATGAATGGTTTTATATGTAGATTTCAAGACAGGAGGTAGGTTTGAAAGTCGGGAAGCAAGCTTCCAGGTATGTTAAGGCTATCCTTTCCTTCTTTTTGGCATGATCTATGACAAGTGCGAAGCGTAATGATACCTGTAATGAATCAACTCCTAGATGTAGGATATCCTGAGTTCTTTAACTTCTTAAGTCTCGAAGGGGCATCCATAAGTTGTACGATTTCATAACGATGTCTAATTCCCGAATGGGACATTCTTAAGGTTTCCTTATTCCTATGCGTTTCACATTTGATTTTTAAGTCTCAAAGGAGACAAATGAAAAGGGGAAGAAGTTCGCATTATTAAGAAAAGGGGAAGAAGTTCCTATTTTTTTAAAAAGGGAAGAAGTTCCCATTTTAAACTAAATGTTTCTTCGAAGGGAGTCTTTTGATGGTTTCCAAAGATTTTCATGCATTTGCATAGTTACATGCATGCACGACATCATTTCATGGGGAAGGGCAAAAGGGCTAAGGCGTTATATACGCAAACCACCTAATCAGCCGGTATACAATGATTATGATGCCTGAAGGGGCCATTATGCTATTATGCCCGAAGGGGCTGCGAGCACGGTGAAGGCATGCATTATATATATATATATACATACATACTCATGTTGCATCAAATGTTCATATGCACACATATGTTTATCAGTGTTGGTTACAGGTACAGATTGAGTTTGTTACTATTTTATCATTCGAGTCAAGATATATTGTTTCAGTTCTGCCTTACATACTCGGTACATTATTCGTACTGACGTCCCTTTGCTTGTGGGTGCTACGTTTCATGCCACGCAGGTGTATACAGATGAGTAGAAGTGTTACACCTCGAAAAAATTTTCGTTGGTACACAAGAGAACGAACTAGTGATGAATATGAGTGCATGACGTCCATGAACAAGAAACGACGTTTGATGACCTTAGGCGAGATTTCGAAAGTATCCGATGTGAGACGACGAATTTGGCTAAGTTAAGATGAGATACAAGGTGAGCAATGCATGTGCATGGACAGGGGTGATTGAAATGAGAAGTCTAAGAAATATGGGAAGTTGCAGAATTGCAACTGCCCAGTGGTCGTATATAGCAAAATACGGACCGTAAAGTGAAATACGGTCCGTAAACTGCCAGGTCATAAACTGGCATGCCAAACTTCAACTTTCTGCCAGCCGAGGAAATGGCTAAACACGACCTGGTGGACGGACCGTAAAGTGATTTACGGCCCGTAAACCATGGTCATAAATCACCATGCATGCAGGCCAAAGTTTCTGGTCCTGCTTAAACTTAAAAACGACCACGAGGGACGGTCCGTAAACTGAAATACGGACCGTAAACCTCCATGGACGACCACTGTTCACCCAGCACAAATTTTCCAATTCATTAAATATGAGGATCAAGGCTTATTTTATTTCATTACAATATTACACCACTTCTCTCTAAAACTTCTCTCTACATTTATTATATGAGTTTTCAAGGATTATAAGCCATCAATAACATTAAGACAAGTGAATCAAGTGTAAGCAAGCCATTAAATACCATTCAAGTCAAGAAATGCAAATGGAGAAAAATTAGGGTTTTGCTCAAAGAGTAGTATTATCAACCAAAGCTTGTTCCTACAACTTCTAAGGTAAGATTCATGATTTTTACATGATGTTTAAGGTATTGGAGAATTAAAGTACATGGATTGTAGAAAATATGGTCAACTAGGTCATGAATTAAGAATAGTGACATTTTGAGAAATAGTTTGAATTGAGTTATGAATGTTGTTGTGTTGTGATATGAATGTGTTATAAATGGTATTAAGATCATGAACTAGACACTTTAGACGAATGGACGAAGTTGGGTGTTATGACCATGAATGTGGGTGAATTAGAGGCAAATTGAGGGAATCTAGACAATGTGGATAATGTGAATGACTGATGGCCATTGTTATGATATTAATGAAGGTATAAACGCTAGCATTGGAAGGGAACGTGCAAGTGTAGAATTGTTCGACGGAAAGGTATGTAAGGCTAACCCTTCTTTCATAAGGCATGGTTCTTGGCCAAATTCCTAATTCCTCTATATGAGTATGTTGTCTTCACATGGCTGACATTCCGAGCTCATAAGCTCACGACCCTTGATATGTACTATGATTATACTATGTTCCTCGTATGACGAGTAAGTCTATAATGTTGATGTAACGATAATGATGAGGATAGTAATGATAATGAGAGTAAAATGAGACTAAGGATGCTTACGAGCTATGATATATGTATATGTATGCCTATGAAGGGCTATGATAAGACCCCGAGCTTATGATGCCGGGTAAGACTATATGTATATGACTATGTATAAAGTATGTATACGATTACGAAACGCGCGCACACCTCTGCAGATGGTACGGATAACCCTGACGCCTTGGTAGGGCCAGGTATGTATGATCTTGAGCCTTGGTTGGCCAAATATGTATGACACACCGATCCTACGAGGTTGGGTATGCTATGTAAATACTATGTATATGATATGACCATGTATATAATATGAATATGAGTGTGACAAGACTTAGTAAGGGCATGTATACGAATATGAACACAAGGTGGTATGGCTATTATTATGGGATACGAACGACGATGTATGCAAGTAAGCGACATGATGATGATGATATTACTGTCTCCCCTCCTATGCTATTTCATATGATATCTATTATGCTTCTATATTGATGTTGATCATGCTTTACATACTCAGTACATTCTTCGTACTGATGTCCTTTTATTTGTGGACGCTGCGTCATGCCCGCAGGTGCACAGGGAGACAGACTTGATCCATAGCTGCTTATTCAGAGATTGCATAGCAGAGCTCCATTTCTTTCGGAGCCATAGCTTTTGGGTACTTATTCTTTTGTGTATATAAATATGGGCATAGCGGGGTCCTGTCCCGCTCATACGATATGTCATACTCTTAGAGGCTCGTAGTCATGTGTATGTGGGTAGAGATGTTCGGCCATGTCGGCCCATGTTTTGTATATCTTTTGTTAGCCACGTCGGCCTTGTACTTATGATGTGGCATAGATGCCTATGATTTGTTAAATGATGATGGTCGTCTAATGGGATCAATATGATTAATGATAAGAAAAGCACGAATTGACTTATGGTTCACCTAGATGATATGTTATGTACGATAAGGGTGTGCCCGGGTGGGGTAGCACCGGGTGCTCGTCGCGGCCCCCTAGCCGGGTCGTGACAAAAGTGGTATCAGAGCAGTTCAATCCTAGGATGTGTCTACGAGCCGTGTCTAGTAGAGTCTTGGTTATGGGTGTGTTGCGCGCCACACTTATAAACGAGAAGTTGCGGACATTTTAGGAATATATAACCTTCTTTCTTCATAAGAATCGTGCGATAGAGCTATGATGTAAGAAATTCTTGTTCCTAAATCGTGTGTTGTGTATTTCAGAGATGCCTAAAAAGAAAAAGGCTACAGCAGCCCAAAAGGGCAAGGCGGTGGCAGAAAAGTGGGCTGAAAGAGCACCGCCACCGGTAGTAGAGGAAGATGAGTCCCAGAGTGCGGCTCAATCTCAGTCCTCCCAGACAGTGCCTATTACCGAGCAGCACGTGGGAGCCTCAGCCCCAGCTCCAGCTCCTCCACCGAACGCTTCGGGCCAAGACGTGAGAGAGGCCATTAATTTGTTGACTCAATTGGTTGCGACCCAGACTCAGAGGCCAAGCGCAGGGCAAGGTGACAGGGCTGTTAGGCCAAGGGCCCGTGACTTCATTGCTTTGAAACCCCTGGAATTCTTTGGGTCGAAACCGGAGGAGGATCCCCAGGACTTTATTGATGGTATGCTAAGGACGCTCCGGTTGATACATGCTTCAGACACTGAGTCGGTAGAGCTAGCGTCCTATAGATTGAGAGATATCTCGATCTAGTGGTATACAGTATGGATGGCTTCGCGGGGAGCCAATGCACCTCCGCCGGTATGGCAAGAGTTTGTCGATGCTTTTCTCGGTCACTATATGCCTCCAGAAGTTCGGCGAGCTAGGGCCGATAAATTCTTGAATTTGAGGCAAGGTAACATGAGTGCTACAGAGTATAGTCTCCGTTTTAACTCCTTGGCCAGGTATACTTCGGCCATGGTAGCAGATATGGGCGACCGGGTACACCGATTTGTAAAGGGCCTAGGGCCCCATCTGATGGACAAATGCTCGACTGCGTCCCTTCAGGATGGTATGGATATTGCACGCATTCAGGCACATGCTCAAAACTTAGAGGAAAGCCTACAGCAGCGGAGAAGTGAACGTGAACAGGATAGGGGACATAGCAAGAGGGCCAGATCTTCGGGCCCAATGAGCGAGTCCAGAGGCGGACACAGGCAACAGTTCCCTAGAGTTCGGGCTATTCTATGACCAATGCACCTCCACAGTTTTCAGGCCAGAGCCTTGATAGATCTACTCATCCCGGGCCGAGTAAGAGTTATTCGGGGTCCAAGTTTAGAGGTGATTCAGGCCAGTCAAGGCCACCTATACCACGATGTTCCCAGTGTGGGAAGTCGCATTGGGGTCAATGCCGATTGGGTTCAGATGTTTGCTATTCATGTGGTCGACCGGGCCATATTATGCGTGATTGCCCCTCAGTGCATGGTAGAGGTAGGACCCAACCATCAGGGTCGGTAGCCGGATCTTCGGCATCTGTACGCCCTACGGGGCCAGGTTCACATGCGCCGGTCGGCCATGGTAGAGGTAGGGGCAGAGCTCCCAGTACTAGCGGTTCTCAGCACCGTATTTATGCTTTGCCTGGACGCCAAGATCTTGAGTCTTCTCCTGACGTGGTCACGGGTATATTATCGGTATTCTCTCATGATGTATATACTTTGATTGATCCGGGATCCACATTATCATATGTTACTCCATATATTGTGGGTCGATTTATAATTGAGCCGGAGTCTATCAAACCTTTTGAGGTGTCTACACCCGTGGGTGACTCAGTAATAGCTAGTCGAGTATATAGGAATTGTGTGATTGTGATTTGTGATCGTCGTACCATGATTGCTTTGCATGAGCTAGAGATGGTAGATTTTGATGTCATTATGGGCATGGATTGGTTGGCTTCTTGTTATGCCAATGTTAATTGTAGAATGAAGATGGTTCGTTTCCAATTTCCGGGAGAACCAGTCTTAGAATGGAAAGGAAATTCGGCATCACCAAAAGGTAGGTTTATTTCCTATCTAAAGGCAAGGAAAATGATCACGAAAGGATGCATTTATCACCTAGTGCGAGTTCAAGATGTAAAAGCTGAGTCGCCGACTCTTCAGTCAGTTCCGGTAGTGAACGAATTTCCGGATGTGTTCCCGGAAGAGCTTCCAGGCCTTCCTCCCGAGCGAGAGATCGATTTTGCGATTGATGTGTTGCCAGACACTAATCCCATATCTATTCCTCCCTATAGGATGGCACCCGCAGAGTTGAAAGAGTTGAAGGAGCAATTGAAAGACTTGCTTGGAAAAGGCTTCATTAGGCCTAGTTCATCCCCTTGGGGAGCACCCGTATTGTTCATCCGGAAGAAGGATGGCTCCTTGAGAATGTGCATTGATTATCGGCAATTGAATAAAGTGACGATTAAGAACAAGTATCTCCTCCCGAGGATTGATGATTTATTTGATCAATTGCAAGGTGCCAAATGGTTTACAAGGATTGATTTGAGGTCCGGGTATCACCAAGTAAGAGTTAGGGAGAAAGATATCCCTAAGACAGCTTTCAGAACAAGATACGGTCATTTTGAGTTCCGAGTGATGTCGTTTGGGCTAACTAATGCACCGGCAGTGTTTATGGACTTAATGAACAATGTATTCAGGCCTTTTCTGGATCTATTTGTGATTGCATTCATCGATGACATCCTAGTGTATTCTAGATCTGAGGCAGAACATGTGGATCATTTGCGAATTGTCCTTGGAGTTTTCGAGCTCGAGAGTTATTCGCGAAGTTTTCCAAATGCGAGTTTTGGTTGAACTCAGTGACATTTCTGGGCCACATTATTGCAGCTGACGGTATTTGAGTGGATAGCCAAAAGATTGAGGCAGTGAAGACTTGGCCAAGGCCCACGACCCCTACGGAGGTTCGTAGCTTTTTGGGCTTAGCAGGTTATTACAGAAGATTTGTTGAGGGTTTCTCTTTTATTTCTGCACCGCTCACCAAGTTGACTCAAAAGTCAGCTAAGTTTCAATGGACAGATGCTTGCGAGCGTAGTTTCCAAGAGTTGAAAGACCGACTGACTTCATCCCCAGTCTTGACACTTCCAGAGGGATTGGAAGGATATGTTATTTATTGTGATGCTTCAGGCGTCGGGCTAGGCTGTGTATTGATGCAAAATGGTAAGGTGATTGCATATGCTTCTAGACAATTACGGAAACATGAACAGAACTATCCAACCCACGATTTAGAATTAGCCGCAGTGGTCCATGCATTAAAGATATGGCAACATTATTTATATGGTGTCCATGTGGATGTTTATACAGATCATAAGAGCCTTCAGTATATCTTCAAGCAGAAAGAGTTGAATTTGCGACAACGATGATGGTTGGAGTTGCTAAAGGATTACGATGTTGATATCTTGTATCACCCCGGAAAGGCTAACGTTGTGGCTGGCGCCCTTAGCCGTAGATCCATGGGAAGTCTAAGTGATGTACGACCAGAAAAGAAAGAGATGGCCTGTGATCTTCAGCAGTTAGCTAGCCTAGGAGTCCGAGTGGTGGACTCAGGTAGCAGCGGAGCTACTATTCAGAATTCAGCAGTTTCATCGTTAGTAGCAGAAGTAAAAGAGTGACAATATGAGGATCCCATGCTAATGCAGTACAGAGATACACTCCCTCAGAAGGAGGAGTCATCATTTGACATTTCGGAAGACGGAGTTCTCCGATGTCGAGGCAGGTTATGTGTTCCCGATGTGGTAGGTGTCACCAAATATTGAGGGAAGCTCATTGTTCCCGTTACTCCGTTCACCCCGGAGCGACGAAAATGTATCATGATCTTCAGACTATATATTGGTGGAATGGGATGAAGAAAGACGTAGCGGAATTCGTAGCTCAGTGTCCTAATTGCCAACAAGTGAAGATAGAACACCAAAAGCCAGGTGGCTTATTGCAAGCTATAGAAATCCCAACTTGGAAGTGGAAGTGATTAATATGGATTTCATTACAGGGTTACCCCGTTCTCGACGTAAATATGATTCTATATGGGTGATCGTGGATAGACTCACAAAGTCAGCGCATTTCTTGCCGGTCAGAACGACCTATATGGCAGAAGATTATGCCAAGCTTTATCTTAAAGAGATAGTGAGACTCCATGGCATTCCGGTATCTATTATCTCCGATAGAGGAACTCAGTTTACAACCAAGTTTTGGGGGTCTTTCCAAGAGGGTTTAGGGACCCAAGTGCGCCTAAGCACGGCATTTCACCCACAGATCGATGGGCAAGCTGAACGTACTATTCAGACTCTTGAAGATATGTTACGGGCATGTATGATAGATTTTGGAGGAAATTGGGATGACCATTTGCCACTCATTGAGTTTGCTTACAATAACAGTTATCATTCTAGCATTCAAATGGCACCGTATGAAGCTCTATATGGGCAAAAGTGTAGATCCCCAATTGGGTGGTATGAAACCGGAGAAGCTAAGTTGATAGGGCCAGACTTGGTCCAGCAAGCAATAGAGAAAGTTAAGCTCATACAAGATCGGTTGCTAGCGGCTCTAAGTTGTCAGAAGTCCTATGTGGATAATCGTCGAAGTGACTTAGAGTTCGAAGTGAAAGATTGGGTATTCTTGAAAGTGTTGCCGATGAAGGGCGTGATGAGATTAGGCAAAAATGGGAAGCTCAGTCCCCGGTATATTGGGCCATACGAAATTGTGCGCAAAATAGGCAAAGTGGCCTATGAGCTAGATCTACCTCCAGATTTGGAGTCAGTCCATCCAGTATTTCATGTCTCGATGCTTCGGAAGTGTGTTGGAGATCCTACGAGGATCATCCCAGTGAATGATATTCAAGTGACAGGAAAGTGAACTTATGATGAAATACCCATTGCCATATTAGATAAGCAAGTACGGAGGCTTAGAAACAAAGAAGTGGCCTCAATTAAAGTTCTGTGGAGAAATAACAATCGAGAGGAAATGACATGGGAAGCGGAAGAGAATATGCGATCCAAATACCCACATTTATTTCGTCCTTTGGAAGAAGTCCAAGATGAGACGTCAAAATCATAAGGTATGCATGTTTTCCCTTTTATATATTCAGGTCGTGTGTGGCCAAATTTCTAGTGCTGTTGTATTATTGCCCTGTGAGGCATTGTTATTGTGGGTTGTTGTGACAGGGTGGTAGTGCCACATTACAGAGGAAACTCTGGCGAAATTTTTATAGAATTCCCCAAGCCTTTAACATTCGAGGACGAATGTTCCTAAGGGGGATAGAATGTTACACCTCGGAAAATTTTCCGTTGGTACGAAAGAGAACGAACTAGTGATGAATATGAGTGCATGACGTCCATGAGAAAGAAACGACGTTTGATGACCTTAGGCGAGATTTCGAAAGTATCCGATGTGAGACAAGGAAGTTGGCTAAGTTAAGATGAGATACAAGGTGAGCAATGCATGTGCATGGACGGGGTGATTGAAATGAAAAGTCTAAGAAATATGGGAAGTTGCAGAATTGCAACTGCCCAGTGGTCGTATATTGCAAAATATGGACCGTAAAGTGCAATACGGTCCGTAAACTGCCAGGTCGTAAACTGGCATGCCAAACTTCAACTTTCTGCCAGCCGAGGAAATGGCTAAACACGACCTGGTGGACGGACCGTAAAGTGATTTACGGCCCGTAAACCATGGTCGTAAATGACCATGCATGCAGGCCAAAGTTTCTTGTCCTGCTTAAGCTTAAAGAGGACCACGAGGGACTGTCCGTAAACTGAAATACGGACCGTAAACCTCCATGGACAACCACTGTTCACCCAGCACAGATTTTCCAATTCATTAAATATGAGGATCAAGACTTATTTTATTTCATTACAACATTACACCACTTCTCTCTAAAACTTCTCTCTACATTTATTATATGAGTTTTCAAGGATTATAAGCCATCAATAACATTAAGACAAGTGAATCAAGTGTAAGCAAGCCATTAAATACCATTCAAGTAAAGAAATGCAAATGGAGAAAAATTAGGGTTTTGCTCAAAGAGGAGTATTATCAACCAAAGCTTGTTCCTACAACTTCTAAGGTAAGATTCATGATTTTTACATGATGTTTAAGGTATTGGAGAATTAAAGTACATGGATTGTAGAAAATATGGTCAACTAGGTCATGAATGATGAATAGTGACATTTTGAGAAATAGTTTGAATTGAGTTATGAATGTTGTTGTGTTGTGATATGAATGTGTTATAAATGGTATTAAGATCATGAACTAGACACTTTATACGAATGGACGAAGTTGGGTGTTATGACCATGAATGTGGGTGAATTAGAGGCAAATTGAGGGAATCTAGACAATGTGGATAATGTGAATGACTGATGGCCATTGTTATGATATTAATGAAGGTATAAACGCTAGCATTGGAAGGGAACGTGCAAGTGTAGAATAGTTCGACAAAAAGGTATGTAAGGCTAACCCTTCTTTCATAAGGCATGGTTCTTGGCCAAATTCCTAATTCCTCTATATGAGTATGTTGTCTTCACATGGCTGACATTCCGAGCTCATAAGCTCACGACCCTTGATATATACTATGATTATACTATGTTCCTCGTATGACGAGTAAGTCTATAATGTTGATGTAACGATAATGATGAGGATAGTAATGATAATAAGAGTAAAATGAGACTAGGGATGCTTACGAGCTATGCTATATGTATATGTATGCCTATGAAGGGCTATGATAAGACCCCGAGCTTATGATGTCGAGTAAGACTATATGTATATGACTATGTATAAAGTATGTATACGATTACGAAACGCGCGCACACCTCTGCAGATGGTACGGATAACCCTGACCCCTTGGTAGGGCCAGGTATGTATGATCTTGAGCCTTGGTTGGCCAAGTATGTATGACACACCGATCCTACGAGGTTGGGTATGCTATGTAAATACTATGTATATGATATGACCATGTATATAATATGAATATGAGTGTGATAAGACTTAGTAAGGGCATGTATACGAATATGAACACAAGGTGGTATGGCTATTATTATGGGATACGAACGACGATGTATGCAAGTAAGCGACATGATGATGATGATATTATTGTCTCCCCTCCTATGCTATTTCATATGATATCTATTATGCTTATATATTGATGTTGATCATACTTTACATACTCAGTACATTCTTCGTACTGACGTCCTTTTGTTTGTGGACGCTGCGTCATGCCCGCAGGTGCACAGGGAGACAAATTTGATCTATAGCTGCTTATTCAGAGATTGCATAGCAGAGCTCCATTTCTTTCGGAGCCGTAGCTTTTGGGTACTTATTCTTTTGTGTATATAATTATGGGCATAGCGGGGTCCTGTCCTGCTCATTCGATATGTCATACTCTTAGAGGCTCGTAGTCATGTGTATGTGGGTAGAGATGTTCGGCCATGTCGGCCCATGTTTTGTATATCTTTTGTTAGCCACGTCGGCCTTGTACTTATGATGTGGCATAGATGCCTATGATATGTTAAATGATGATGGTCGTCTAATGGGATCAATATGATTAACGATAAGAAAAGCACGAATTGACTTATGGTTCACCTAGATGATATGTTATGTACGATAAGGGGGTGCCCGGATGGGGTAGCACCCGGTGCTCGTCGCGGCCCCCTAGCCGGGTCGTGACAAGAAGACATTGGCTATAGGATTTTCCCAGGCTATCAGCTAGATTGGTGAGCTCCATCTCAGTTCGGAGTGTTGTCGAGTCAGAGTACTTATGTTTGGGTATCTCGTGTATGTTAGAGACTTTTGCAGACAGTGTCCTGTGGATAGTGCGTCGAGATGTCGACATGTATGTCGATGTGTTTTTATGCTTTTTTATTGTGACTAAAGGTTTTCTTTGAATTAACGATAAGGGAGAAGTCCCTGATTTGATGAAAGAGTTTTATTGAAAAGTTTTTATTACCTGATGGAAGCATCATCTCGTAGATTAAAGGTTCACAGAAAGTTGTGACTCGTGGATGGAATGGTAGTATAGCACTCAGCTGAGTAGGGTCTTGGGTGTCAGTCATGGCCCTCTGGTTTGGGTCATGACAAAAGTGGTATCAGAGCAGTTTGTCCTAGGGGTTGTCTGCAAAGTCGTGTCCAGTAGAGTCTTGCTTTTGGTGTGTTGCGCGCCACATTTATAAACAGGAGGCTACAGGGCATTTAGAATGGTTACCCTTCTTTCATATCTAAGATCGCGTGATGAGAGCCAAGTCATAGGAAATGAAATTCCTTGCACTAACCCTTGATTTAAGCGAAAGAATGGTACTGACAAAGGAAGTGAATGATGATATTGAGATTACAGGGACAATAGAAGTTGAAGGAATCAGCACAGAGGTAAGTATTTGTAAAAAGGATTATAAGTCAGATATAGTAAGAATGTTGCAAGTATGATTGAAATATATAGCTAATGAATGGAAGAGGAAGTGACTAGGAAAGTACAAAATGACGATCGATAAAGGTTCAGGTATAATCCGAGTTGTGACGCGTGAGGTAAGTTTCGTCCTCTTTGCATTTCTGTTCTATATTGAGAGCCTTGTATGGCTAAGGTGTGCTAAGTATGTATATGTTTGGCCTTGTGAGGCATTGTATGTATTTTCTGGGCTGCGTTTAGGTCTGGGATAGTAAGAAATATAAGGGACACTCTGCTTAAAATTTCCTAAAAAATTAAGGACGAGGACCAAAGATTTAAGAGATAACAAAGGTTATACGTCTATGATTGCTACAGATTGATTAAAGGGAATGTATGGGACAAGATGATATGGAATGATAAGATGAAGATGACACTACAAGTTGACATTAGGCATTAGTTATTAGAATAAAAAGTACTATTCCGGCTGGACAGATAGTTGGGTACATCATTATTTCGTGTACCCCTAGGGATTATTGTAGGCAAGATTTGACATTTAAATTAGTATTTTTGGGTAATGACAAGTAGGGAACTTGAAGGATTCGTAAGTGAAAGAACAAAAGCGATGACGAAAGGATTATTATGGGATGAAATTTCGATTGAGAATGGCAATAGAATACAACACCATAAGGTAAAGCCTTTAAGGGGGGAAGCGTGCAAGCTTTGGTACGAGCACAAGGACTAAAATAATATATGGTAGATGTTGTATTGGGAATGGATTATAGAGATAGTTCAAAGTAAGAATTGTTGTGGAAATAAGATTAACAAAATCTGAAGGCAAGTCAGCAAATGAATAGAGTAACTGAAGAGTATCTTTTGAGACTGGACAGAAAATAATTCGTGGGGAAGAAAAGAAATTGAACGATATTCCAGTAGGGGAACTTAATGTCCACAAAATGGGAAGGATATGAAAAGAAAATAGAAGAGAATGCAAGGGAGTTTTTAGATGGTCTTGGTGTGCATGAAGAATGGTTTATGAGGAAGATGATTAGTAGTCCGAAGGATTAAAATGGGTTACATTCGAAGTTTTGTAGGAACAAGGTCTATTGGGGGATTCAGGGAAAGTCGACGAATGACTTCTGCTATGGCTTATCATAAAGAGAAGGTTTTCACGACTAACTCAAAAGAAATGATTTATAGAAAGGATTATGGCATTAATTAAATGTTAAGGTTGAGTTAAAGAATGTCATAAAGATATGGGTTGTTCCTGTTATACTTTAGGATACTGGAGAAATTAAGACGATTTTATGTAAGTTAGATTAGTGAATTGGGGTTACTTAGTTCCTACAGATCGGGAGTTATCGGTAAAACGAAGTATAGTCAGAACTTATGTTTGCCATTGATGCAGAGATGATTATGTTGAGCAGAGCTACGACTAGTTAGAGAGTTAACACAATTGCAGAGCGAGGGTTACGAGAGTATCAAGAGCCAAGTTATGAGATTTAAAGTTAAATAAGGCAGAAAAGAGAAAGATATGAGCTATTGGAGTACATGAGGCCATAATTGGTTCAGACCTCAGTTAAGACACTAGAAGCGCCATGGTTCTGTATCCAGGCATGTTAGTGATTTCTTCGGAAGCATATTTTCCGACTTATGAGTTTCAAGAACAAAGAGGTCAGCTACGAGAGTAGAGAATGTTTTGTAAACCTAATATGTTAGTAAATTCCGTAGAAGGCTATTAGGACTATGAGTGGATTTAAATAGGTTAAAATACGGGGAATGGACGACAGGATTTCGAGAAGGACAGAACTAAGCGTAGGAAAGAGTGAGTAAATAACCAATGGAGACCTGTTATGGCGATGGTATGATTAAATGTGATATGTTAGCAGGAAGAATGATTCGATAAGGGGATGTACCAGAGAAAGAGAATCAGGGACAGAGTACAACACTAGGTTAAACATTCGAGGACGAATGTTTCTAACGGGGGAAGGATGTTACACCCCGAAAAAATTTGTGCTACCAAGACTGTAGACGACTTACTATGAGCACAAGGGAGAGTAAAGTTATACAAAGATTAGGGATGAATATTATATTATATGAGTATAAGAATAACATATAGATGACATTTCGAAATCGTATGGTGTAAATCAATCAATACGTTATTTGATGAATAGCCCTCGTAACCGTAAGTTGGGGGAGGGGGCGCCAAATGTTGGGTTTTATAAAGGACATATGAAAGGTGATATGAGTAGTACATGGAAAGTTGAGCAAGTCTTAAGAAGGACCCTTAAGCAAAATTTGGCATAAGCCCTCTAAAAGGATGATTTAAGGATACGTTTTCGGATGATCTGACTTGGAGGGGCCAAAACGCTATTATAAGTTTGGAATTTGGAAACATGCGAAAAATGAAAGTTGTAGATAATTGAAAGAAATTTCCAACCATAGGTAGTGGGCCCTCATATGATATCAGTATCAAGAATTATGGCCATTTTAAGATAAAGACTCCAAGCTACCAAATGGCTTCCGCGGGTCCCACTTGAGAAGGTCGGTCGAACCGACTTATGTGGGGTATAAATATCCCATTAACTCCTTTTTTAAGCTTTTTACCTTCTCAATAGTCCTAGAAACTTCCCAACACAACCCCCAAACATTTATAACCCATTAAATCAAGAATTTAACAAGATTACACCAAACTAGTCCATGAAAGGTGATTGTTCTTGCTTCTACTTGATGTTGTGGTAAGTTTGGTCTTGCAAAAAGTTGGTGTGACTGAATTTCTTCAAGTATAAGGTATGTTCTTCATCGTATCTCCCATGCTGAGTTTATTTGAAGGTTTAGCAAGTCTTAAAAGTGAAAATTAGTTATGGAGGAAAGGTCATAAAGTGTTGTGTGGTAATTGTTGTGTTTATGGACTGTTTTGAGCATGTTGTGGCTGTGTAGATGGGATGATTTACATGTATAGAGATGTTATCTAATGTTGTTGGTGTTTTGATGAGATAATACTCCTTGATTGGGAAGAAAGAAAGTGTATATTGTTGTTATATGTTGAAAAACATCGTGTGGGATGTTTATGGAATATATTGGTATGGATAATAGTGTTGTTGATGTTGGTATTATTTTTGTTGTTGATTGGTTGTTGAATTATGATTTCGGGCTAGGCATATAAACAGAGGAGATGTTGCCCGAATTTTTGCAGATTCTAAATGGATTTAAATTGAAGGCTTAAGACAAGTGTATGCTGGTGAGCCTTATAATTGTATGAATGCTATTATATGTAGATTTAAAGACAGGAGGTAGGTTGGAAAGTCTGGAAGAAAGCTTCCAGGTATGTTAAGGCTATCCTTTCTTTCTTTTTGGCATGATCTATGACAAGTGCGAAACGTAATGATATCCGCAATGCATCCACTCCTAGATGTAGGATATCCTGCTAAGTTGTACGATTTCATAACGATGTCTAATTCCCGAAGGGGACATTCTTAAGGTTTTCTTATTCCTATGCATTTCACATTTGATTTTTGTGTCTCGAAGGAGACAAATGAAAAGGGGAAGAAGTTTCCATTTTTAAGAAAAGGGGAAGAAGTTCCCAATTTTAAGAAAATGGAAGAAGTTCCCGTTTTGAACTAAAAGTTGCTCCCAAGGAAGTCTTTTGATGGTTTCCAAAGATTTTCATGAATTTTCATATTTATATACATGCATGACATCATTTCATGGGTAAGGTAAAAAGGGCTAAGGCGTTATATACGCAAACCACCTGATCAACTGGTATACGATAATTATGATGCCCGAAGGTGCCATTATGCTATTTTGCCTGAAGGGGCTTCGAGCAGGGTGCATATGAACATTTGATGCAGCATGAGTATGTGTGTATGTATGTGTGTGTGTGTGTCTATATATATATATACATTAAATGTTCATATGCACATACATGTTTTATCAGTGTTGGTTACAGGTACAGATTGAATTTGTTACTCTTTTATCATCTGAGTCAAGATATATTGTTTTAGTTCTGCCTTACACACTCGGTACATTATTTGTACTGACGTCCCTTTGCCTGGGGGAGCTGCCTTTCATGCCACGCAGGTGTATACAGATGAGTAGAAGACATTGGCTATAGGATGTTCCCAAGCTATCAGCTAGATTGGTGAGCTCCATCTCAGTTCGGAGTGTTGCCGAGTCAGAGTACTTATGTTAGGGTATTTCGTGTATGTTAGAGACTTTTGCAGACAGTGTCCTGTGGATAGTGCATCGAGATGTCAACAATTGTGTAAAGCGGCCATGTAGGTCGATGTGTGTTTATGCTTTGTTTTTTTTTAAGATTTTATTGTGACTAAAGGTTTTCTTTGAATTAACGATAAGGGAGAAGTCCCTGATTTGATGAAAGAGTTTTACTGAAAAGTTTTTTATACCTGATGGAAGCGTCATCTCGTAGATTGAAGGTTCACAAAAAGTTGTGACTTATGGATGGAATGGTAGTATGGCACTCAGTCGAGTAGGGTCTTGGGTGTCAGTCACGACCCTCCTGTTTAGGTCGTGACACTAATGATTTGTTCTGATTTTAGCGATGCCTCGCAAGAAAACTATAGCTCCCCAGACGGGCAAGGGAGTGTCTGGTGAGGCCACTAGCCTTACTCAGCGGGCTACTAGGACTCGGGATGAGATTCAGAGTGAGAGCCCATCTCAGACTTCACATACCCCGGCTCCAGCACCATTCCCAGTTCCTCAGCCAGATGCACCAGGCAAGGATATGCGGGACGCTATACAACTATTGACTAGATTGGTAGCGGCTCAGGCTCAGTGGCAAGGAGTTGGTGTTGATCAGGTAGACCGAGCTAGTAGTACGAGGGTTAAGACTTTTCTCGGGTTAGATCCTCCGGAGTTTTCTGTGTTGAAGAAAAATATGGACCCCCAGGACTTTATGGATGGTATGCAGAGGACCTTAAGGATTATGCACGCAGATGAGGTCGAGTCAGTGGAGTTAGCTTTGTATAGGCTCCGTGATATTGCAGTACAGTGGTACCAGACATGGGAGCTATCTAGGGGAGAGAATGCCCCTCCAGCCATTTGGTGAGAGTTTTCGGATGCTTTTATTCGCCATAATTTACCACCAGAAGTCCGACGGGCCCGAGCAGATAGGTTCTTGCGTATTGAGCAGGGCAGTATGAGTGTTCAAGATTATTGTTTGTATTTTGATTCTTTGGCTACATATGCCCTAGCCATGGTGGCAGTGTTACACCTCGGAAAATCTTCCGTTGGTACGCAAGTGAATGAACTAGTGAAGAGTATGAGTATACGATGCTTTCATGGGCGATCGATGACGTTCGATGATTCTAGGTGAGAGTTCAAAGATGTTAGAGATGGGGGAAGAGGATTGCCAAGAGAAGGCAAAGTATTTTGATAAGCATCGAAAAGAAATTACGAGTAACGAGTTAGTAAGGGCTTAATGATGTCTTGGAGAAGAGTCATAACGTCCCTTGGATTGGTATTGAAGGGTTGAACAAGTGTTAAGAAGGTTCCATAAGGATTGGAGCAAACGAGACGACGAAACGAACTTCGGGGTCACTGGGGATTATACGGCCAAACATACTGGCCGTATAATATATACGGTCCGTATGTTTGGGACCGTATAATCAACCCAGATTGCCAAACTCTCTGGACCAATTGTACGACCAAACATACGGCCCGTACAATTTATACGGACCGTATGTTGGTCCGTATGTTTGTTCGGGACAGATTTTGTCCGATAAATGTAAGAGACCAAGGTTATTTCATTTCATTTCTTCTTGACACCCCTTCTCTCTAAAACATCTCTCTACATATATTCCACAAGTTTTCAAGGGTTTTTAGTAATCAACAACACAAAATAAGTGAATCAAGTGTAAGCAAACCCATTAAAGATCATTCAAGTCAAGAAATCCAAATGGAGAAAAAACTAGGGTTTTTGCTCAAGTGGAGTATTTCGACTAAGGCTTGTTCCTACAACATCTAAGGTAAGATTTATGGTATTTATATGTTGTTTAAGGTATTTGGAAGTTGAAATGCTTGGATTTTAGAAGAGTATAGCAAAATGGTTCATGAAAGATGAACAGTGACATTTTGAGAAATAGTTTGAATTGAATCATGATTGTTGTTGTGTTGTGACATGAATGGGTTATAAATGACGTTAAGATCATGAAATAGGCATTGTATGTGAATGGACGAAATCGTGTGTTATGGTCTTGAATATGGAAAATTGGAAGTGAATTAAGAATATGGATAATGTAGATGACTAAAGGCTATTGTTATGATATTGTAAATGTATTGCTTACATTTGGAAGTTGAAATACGATATGGAGGAATGTTGTATAAATAAAGGAGATGCTGTCCGATTTTCCCTAGCTTTAGCCATTTATGCTAGTTGTCAATTCTAACGATAGTATTACCTTGATGGAGGTATAAACGCAAGTGTGGAAGGGAACGTGCAAGTGTTATATAGTCGAACGAAAAGGTATGTAAGGCTCACCCTTCTTTCATAAGGCATGGTTCTTTGGCCAAACGTCTAAATCTCCTATAATACTATGATTCCCTTTAAACGATTTGATTCTCCGAGCTAGTAAGCTCCCGATGCTCGATGTGCTACGATTGTACTAAGTTCCTCGTATGACGAGTAAGCCTATAGGGTAGATGTAACGATAATGACAATGATAGTAATGATGATGAGAATAATATGATGCTTATGAGCTATTATATGTATGTGTGCCTATGAAGGGCTATAATAAGACCCCGAGCTTATGACGCCGGGTAAGAATATATGTATATGAATATGTATAGAGTATGTATATGATTATGAAACGTGCGCGCACTTCTGCAGAAGGTACGAATAACCCTGATGCCTTGGTAGGGCCAGGTATGTATGACCTTGAGCCTTGGTTGGCCAAGTATGTATGAAACACCGAACCGTTATGGTCGGGCACGCTATAGCTATATATATGTGTGTGTGTATGACATCAATATGAGTATGAATATGTTATAAAAATGAATGTGAAGCTAAATAAATACGGATATGGATGTATGTACACGGATACGCAACAGAACTGGAATGTCCTTGTGGAAAGCAAGTAAGTGCTATGACGACGATATTATTATCTCCCGTGTTATGCTATCTCAAATGTTGACTCTTAAGCTTTCATATTGATATTGATCATGCTTTACATACTCAGTACATTCTTCGTACTGACGTCCTTTTGTTTGTGGACGCTGCGTCATGCCCGCAGGTGCACAGGGAGACAGGCTTGATCCATAGCTATATTTTCAGGGACTACATAGCGGAGCTCCATTTCATTCGGAGCTATAGCTTTTGGGTACTTATATTTTGTGTACATAATTATGGGCATAGCGGGGTCCTGTCCCGATCATGTGATATGTTATAACCTTCTTAGAGGCTCGTAGACATGTGTATGTGGTTAGATGTGTTTGGACTTGTCGGCCTATATTTTTGTATGTCATTTTGTAGGCCTTGTTGGCACATGTACATTGATGTGGCATAGATTCCTATGATGATATAAGAAATGTTGTCGTCCAATTGGGACTAGTATGATTGATGGCTAGAATGCATGATTTGATTTATGGCTCACCTAGACGTTATATGAAAGTATGTTAAAGGGGTGCCCGGGTGGGGTAGCGCCGGGTGCTCGTCGTGGCCCTAGTCGGGTCGTGATAAAGGTGGTATCAGAGCAGTTCAGTCCTAGGGTGTGTCTACGAGCCGTGTCTTGTAGAGTCTTGGTTATGGGTGTTTTGCGCGCCACACTTATAAACAGGAAGCTGCAGATGTTTTAGGAATAAATGACCTTCTTTCTTCATAAGAATTGTGCGATAGAGCTATGATGTAAGAAATTCTTGTTCCTTAATCGTGTGTTGTGTATTTCAGAGAATGCCTATAAAGAGAAAGACTACAGCAGCCCAAAAGGGCAAGAGGGTGGTAGAAAAGCGGGCTAAAAGAGCACCGCCACCGGTAGTAGAGGAAAGTGAGTCCCAGAGTGCGGCTCAATCTCAGTCCTCCCAGACAGTGCCTATTATTGAGGAGCGTAAGGGAGCCTCAGCCCCAGCTCCAGCACCTCCAGCTCCTCCACCGGATGCTTCTGGCCTAGATGTAAAAGAGGCCATACATTTGCTTACACAATTGGTTGCTGCTCAGACTCAACGGCAAAGTACAGGGCAGGGTGACAGGGCTGTTAGTGCAAGGGCTCGTGACTTCATTACTTTAAGCCCTCTGAAATTCTTTGGGTCAAAGCCGAAGGAGGACCCCCAGGACTTTATTGATGGTATGTTGAGAACGCTTCGATTGATACATGCTTCAGACACCGAGTCGGTGGATTTAGCGTCATATAGAATGACAGATGTCTAGATCCAGTAGTATACAGTCTGGATGGCTTCACGGGGAGCCAATGCACCTCCCCCGGAATTGCAAGAGTTTTTTGATGCTTTTCTCCGTCATTATATGCCTCTAGAAGTTCGGCGAGCTAGGGCCGATAAATTCTTAAATTTGAGGCAGGGTAGCATGAGTGCTCTAGAGTACAGTCTCCGCTTCAATTCCTTGGCCAGGTATGCTTCGGCCATGGTAGCGGATATGGGTGACTGGGTACACCAATTTGTGAAGGGCTTAGGACCACACTTGATGGATAGATGCTTGACTGCGTCCCTTCAGGACGGTATGGATATTGCACGCATTCAGGCACATGCTCTGAACTTAGAAGAAAGCCTACAGCAGCGGAGAAGTGAACGCGAGCAGGATAGGGGTCATAGCAAGAGGGCCAGATCTTCAGGCCCGATGAGTGAGTCCAGAGGCGGACACAGGCAGTAGTTCCCTAGACATTCAGGCTATTCTATGACCACTGCATCTCCACGGTTTTCAGGTCAGAGCCTTGATAGATCTGTTCGTTTAGGGCCGAGTCCGAGTTATTCAAGACCTCAGTTCAGAGATGATTCAGGCCAGTCAAGGCCATATGTACCACGATGTTTCCAGTGTGGGAAGTTGCATTGGGGTCGATGCCGAGTGGGCTCAGATGGTTGCTATTCATGTGGTCGACCAGGCCATATCATGCATGATTACCCCTCAGTACATGGTAGAGGTAGGACCCAGCCATCAGGGTCGGCAGCCGGATCTTCAGCATATGTACGCCCTACGGGGCCAGGTTCACATGCGCCAGTCGGCCATGGTAGAGGCAGAGGGAGAGCTCCCACTTCTAGCGGTCCTCAGCACCGTATTTATGCTTTGGCTGGACGCCAAGATCTTGAGTCTTCTCCTGACGTGGTCACAGGTATATTATTTGTATTCTCTCATGATGTATATGCTTTGATTGATCCGGGCTCCACATTGTCATATGTTACTCCCTATATAGCGGGTCGATTTAAAATCGAGCCGGAGTCGATCAAACCTTTTGAGGTGTCTACACCCGTGGGTGAATCGGTAATAGCTAGCCGAGTATATAGAGATTGTGTAGTTGTGATATGTGACCGCCGTACTATAGTTGACTTGCATGAACTAAAGATGGTAGATTTTGATGTCATTATGGGTAAGGATTGCTTGGCTTCTGGTTATGCCAATGTTGATTGCCGGATGAAAATAGTTTGTTTCCAGTTTCTGGGAGAACCAGTTTTAGAATGGAAAGGAAATACGGCATCACCAAAAGGTAGGTTTATTTCCTATCTAAAGGCAAGGAAAATGATCACAAAAGGGTGTATTTATCATCTAGTACGAGTTCAAGATGTAGAAGCTGAGTCGCCAACTCTACAGTCAGTTCCAGTGGTGAATGAATTCCTGGATGTGTTCCCGAAAGAGCTTCCAGGCCTTCCTCCCGAGCGGGAGATTGATTTTGCTATTGAGGTGTTGCCAGACACTAAGCCTATATCTATTCCTCCCTATAGAATGGCTCCCGCAGAATTGAAAGAGTTGAAGGAGTAATTGGAAGATTTGCTTGATAAAGGCTTCATTAGGCCTAGTCCATCCCCGTGGGGAGCACCCATATTGTTTGTCCGAAAGAAAGATGGCTCGTTGAGAATGTGCATTGATTATCGGCAATTGAATAAAGTGACGATTAAGAACAAATATCCTCTTCCGAGGATTGATGATTTATTTGATTAGTTGCAAGGTGCCAAATGGTTTTCAAAGATCGATTTGAGGTCCGGGTATAACCAAGTGAGAGTTAGGGAGAAAGATATCCCTAAGACAGCCTTCAGAATGAGATACGGCCATTTTGAGTTCCGAGTAATGTCATTTGGGCTAACCAATGCGCCGGCAGTGTTCATGGACTTGATGAACGATGTGTTCAGGCCCTTTCTGGATTTGTTCGTGATTTTATTCATTGACCATATCTTGGTGTATTCTAGATCCGAGGCAGAACATACGGATCATTTGCGTATTGTCCTTGGAGTTCTTCGAACTCGAGAGTTGTTTGCAAAGTTTTCCAAATTCGAGTTCTTGTTGAACTCAGTGGCATTCCTAGTGCATATTGTTGCAGCCGATGGTATTCGAGTGGATAGCCAAAAGATTGAGGCTGTGAAGACTTGGCCACGGCCCACAACTCCTACGGAGGTACGTAGCTTTCTGGGCTTAGCAGGTTATTACAGGAGATTCGTTGAGGGTTTTTCTTCTATTTCTGCACCACTTACAAGATTGACCCAGAAATCGGCAAAGTTTCAGTAGACAGATGCTTGCGAACGTAGTTTCCAAGAGTTGAAAGATAAGTTGACTTCTGCACCAGTCTTGACACTTCCAGAGGGATTGGAAGGATATGTTGTTGTCACGACCCAACCCCGTGGGCCGCGACTGGTGCCCTACAGGGACACCCCAAACAAACTCACACCCATATCATCCTAATCAGACTCGTCCAATCTCAACGTACGTTATTCGAACTCAACATCGTAATCAGACAACTACCGAACACTTATCCTAAGCAGTCGCCCGCACAGATCAGACAAATCACAAATCAGAAAGGAGGCGGAATATACATCGCCAAATTTCACACACACACATCAGAAGGGTGGCGGAATGCACATCGCCCCCAATTACATACACATACATACAAACTCAGAGGCCGACTTGGCCATAGCAGCGTACGGGCCGCTTAAGATCGCAAAACAGACTCACATGCAAACACACCGGACCCACGACCCACAAATCTGACTACAGGCCTCTAGACAAAACAGAACATAAGACATATGAACATAGGACGGGACAGGGCCCCGCCGTACCCACTCATCCAAGTATACAGAATACAGACACAACAAAAGATAGGTACCAAAAGTAGGCTCCGGATCAAGGGGAGCTCTCCAACACAGCAGACTGAGTAGCCTAAATCGGAGGACCACCCAGACGAGCTTCTGTACCTGCGGGCATGAAACACAGCCCCCGAATAAACGGGGGTCAGTACGGGAGAAGTACTGAGTATGTAAAGCAGAGGGTACAGAAATCACAAACACAGCGGGAGTCAAAAGGAACAAACACACCGTTATCGCAAACAAAGCAAACCTGTGCGGGAGGCGAACGTACAAATGCAAATCAAATCATGTATAGGGTTTAGGAACGTGGTCACCCCCCGACGCTGGTGCCACAACACATCATAACTCCAGAAGTTTTCAAATCTCCGTACAGTCTCCAGACACATCATATCACACACACAACATATCATCAGAACATATCAAATGCCATATCACATCATAACTCCATAAACGGTAACCGGCCCTATGGCGAGGCCTCGGAAACCGTAACACATCATAACTCCCGAATATATTATAGCGCGCACGATCACAAAGTCGGCCCGGGTACCGACGAACGAAGTCATAGCAGACAGCACGAACAGAGTAGTGCAGAAACCATATGCATATCAAAAATAATTTACCGAACTCAACATATAATTTACATATAAGTATACACTGACACCAAGAGGCTCGGAGTAGGAATCGGATTGATAAAAGTAGACATATAGAGGTCACGAAGTTCCGAGCCGTCAAATTCGTAAGAAAACTGTTCATGAGTCACTCTTTCGGAATCCTCACATCATCCAAAGTACAGAACGTGCATTAATGGCACAGGAAGTTTCCAACGCATCCTTGGGTCATAAACAAACAGTCGCAGATTAAAACAGACACAAACGAATCAATCAAACTGAATAAGGGGAGCCTCGGGGCTCGCGGGCCCACCTCGAGTCAAATTGAGGCGGCGGACACAAATCACGGACTTTCGGCTCCATAGAGCCATCTACAACAGTTTCAAAGAGTTTCGGACACAACAGTACAAGTTATGGAAGTACGAACATTCTTTCCACTAAATGTGACAAAAAGGGTTCAATCGCGCTGAGTGAATAGTGCTCGAACTTGAACTTCGATTTCCAAGAGCAGGGTTATTCCCGAGATTCCGAAATTTACCTAGTGGGTCTAGGACATGCCAAAAGAATGAGAGGTAGGCTTTACATACCTGGTTGGCGCCTTACGCTCCTCAAATCGCAATTCCCGTTTCGTCCAGAAACTGCAAATGGTCACTTTTTACCAGTTACTATTCATGAGAATTAACATATTCATCTTTAGGGCTAAACTTGGCTACCGAAATTTCGGCAGCACTTCCCCTGCAATTATAACACCCCCGAGACTTAGCTCGGCTCAGAATACAACAACAACAGCAACCCAAACGTCATTAAGCCATACAACCCACAATTATACTACATAAACTTCAAAATTTCACTTTAATACATAAGTTGACAATTCTTGATTCAACTTCAAAAGTCCAAATCTATTTCCACATTAGTGTATTCATTCACCATTATTCAAACACACCACACACAAGTCCCAAACCACATACAAACACCCCCAATAGTTCATTACTTTCAAATTTTCAATCAAAACACCAAAAGTTACGACGAGCGTTCTAACTTGCGTCGTTTCATTCCAAATTCGTTAATCTCAACCATAAACCTTATTTAAGGTCTTTAGTGTCATAAATATGCTATGATATACACCAATATCCCAAAGGTATACATTTTTCCGATAACGTCCGAAATCATTTTCTAACACCCATTCGATTCTCCAAACATTCACTTACGATGCAAAGGTCATGACAACACAACTAACAACCTTAAACAAAGTCAATTCACACTTGTTCTCCTATCTTAAGGCACACGGCCAAACACACTCTATTCACACACACACGCCACACACAAACACAACCCCATCCCATAATCTTTACACTAATACAATCACCAACACATACATATTCATTTCATGACATTAAAACATAAAAATCTTACCTTTTTCTTGAAATTCCGATTTGCCGCAAACGAGCACCTTACGCCAAACTAATTGTCTTACGTCGGAGAGCGTCTTTAGCACTTCATAACTATGCAAAACTCAAGATTTTTAAGGCCAAGATCAAAGCTTGCCAATTTTTTTTTCTTTCCTAAACCCTCTCGGCCGAGAGCTATTTGAGAGCTTTCTCAAGATTTTTTTTTTGTTTTTTGAACTTAATCTTGATAATTCCAACTCAAGCTTGTATATATCTACTACATAGAGGTCATGTGCATAGCACATGACCATTTAAATTGGTTTTGGGCCTCCACAATGGCCGGCCACTTCAAGGTCTTGGGCTTGATTTCCTTGTTCAATTTCTTGGCCCAATGCATAAAACGTCCCGTTTTGTAATTCCCGAAACAAATTTCCAAAATTCCAAATTTACCCTCGGCCTTCCCCGAGGTCTTGACATTTATGACTCCATAACCAACATGTTCATATTCACCAAAATCAAAATATTTCCTCAACGCACACAAGCCTTCTTTATTTCTCGATTTCCCGTTATACGAAAATACGGGACATAACATTCCTCCCCCCTTAAGAACATTCGTCCTCGAATGTTGAATCGAACTCATGGGTGTCGTTCTACTCCGGGAGGGTTCTCTTGATAGTTGTCCTTTATTGATTTCTCTGACATGTCTTCTTTACCAATACTAGGGTAGATTTTTCACATCTCTGACTCAAATACCTTCATAGTACCTTTTCTCATACTCTACGTAATCACCGAACTCTGCATTATATTCTTGTAAGGGACGGACGCTTTCCAGATACCATCGTCAATATCATCTTCTTTTCACACTTCTGAGTTTCTTTACCACATCGTCGTAATCTCACTCTACTTCCTATCAGACACTTCATACCGAACAGATTCAGAACTAAAACCGGACGGATTCATAATCGGAGGCAGACATACTCAACTATGGCGGACGGATTCGTAGTCAACATCGAAGGTACGGAAGCATATCAGACACATCTGAGATCGGAGTCAGACGTACAAAGGCGTATCAAACGAATTCGTAGGCAGAATCAGACACACAGAGATATACCAAACAGATTCACAGTCGAAGTCAGACGTACAGACTCACATCGAACAAATCCAAAATCAGAATCAAAGATACGGAATTGTTTCATACAAAGTCGTGATCAGTCAAACCGAAGTGTATCAAACACACACGCGGTCAAAATCAAACGCACCGAAGCATATCAGACGGATTTATATCCAGAGTCAGACCCACAGAGGTGTGCCAGACAGAAACGGATTCAGAATCAAACGCACAAAAGGTTCATCGGACAGGTACATAGTCGAACTCAGAATCACAGAGGCGTACTAGGTAGAGCCTCATCGGAATTGGAAGTGCAGAAGCACCACAGTTAGATTGTCAATTTAGGATCACATCATTCACATTAAGGCTCCAATAATTCATGAGAATTTCCTTTTTATTTGTAAACTCACTCATTAGTCGTCACACAATTTACCTTGCGTCTTACGTATCGACTCCTTCAAAAATTCCAATTACTCACACTGCTTATCCTTTGTTTATCACAACATTAGTTTCCGGGGCTCGGCTCTTAGCCCTCATAGGCAGCAAATGAGAATCATACACACACATACACATACACACGTTTACCCACACCTTACTGGCGAACATCTCTGGCTGTTATTCAAATTCGTTCAATTTCCCAAGAGGCGTTATACCCTTTCCTTTTTGCCCATTCGGTCCGCCTCGTTTTGCGCGACTCTCAAAAGGGCACTAATTACTTCACACACATCCTATTTGCCTTTGGTTACCCCAAGTTTTCATTTACCTTAATCATACTTACACTTGTGCAAAATGTTGCGTTATTTCCCAGGGGGTCACCCATCCCAGAATTGCTCTGGCTTGAGCACGCTTAACCCTGAAACTGTTACACATTTTGACGCGTTAGGGCTGATGTAATTTCGCCAATTGCCTCGCACGACCTTTGTCACGAAATTTTAGGCCAAACGGGGTCTTAACAAATTTTTCGGAAATTTTTCGTAGCGGGTCCCACTCTGGCCCAAAGAGGTCGTTTGCTTTTCTGGTTGTGAGGTCTATCGTTCTAGTATTCCAAATCCCATATATTTTCCTCCCACATGTACAGATAACTGCCTCGGATATTTTCATTAATTCGGATTCTTACCTTACCTTTACTGACACACACAAAAAGTATATCGCATAATACTGAGGTACAAACCTACCATTGCACATATTCATTAAACAAAAGGTTAGTAATATACCTGGGTCTGTGTCTGGGGGTGCCTCTGGGTCCCGACGACCGGTCAAAGCATAGATGCGGTTCGAGGGACCGCTAGAATCTGAACCCCCACCACGGCCTCTACCGCGGCCCGCTGGTGCTGGCATACCTCGCCCCGTAGAGCGCGTGGCCGAAGGTGTAGATGACGAACCAGCAGCGGACCTCATCGGCGGTGCTGCGCTACCGGAACCACCTGCCCACGGGCAATCCCGCATGATATGGCCCTGGCGGCCGCAAGCAAAACAGGCCCCCGTGGCCCTGAAGCACTCACCTGGGTGCGACCTTCCACAATACGAACACTGGGGTATGGGTGGCCTAGACTGACTGGGACCCCTGCTCGCCTGAGGACCTGGGGCTCTGGAACTCGGGTCTGCCCTGGACGGTCCTGCTCCGTCAAACCTCTTACCAACAAACTGTGTGTCCCGGCCTGACGAAGGAAAGTACCCACTGGACTGATGCTGAGGCTGCCCGCCCCGGGAATCTCCAGAATATCCTGCTGATCTGGCCCTCTTGGGCCGTCTCCCATCATACTCTCTACTGGGTCGATCTGCTCGGTGCCGGTTCTCCATCCCCTGAGCGTAGGCCTGTAGACGGGCAATGTCCATATCTGTCTGCAATGACACCGCCATACACCCGTCAATCAAGTAACGATCTAGCCCCATAACATATCTATGCATCCGATCTGTCATATCTGCCACCACGGCAGGGGCATACCGGGCCAGGGAATCAAACTCCAAATTATATTCACGGACGCTCCGACCCCTCTGCTGCAGATGCAAAAACCGATCAGCTCGCTCCCGTCGTAACTCTGGGGGCAGAAAGTGGCGGGTGAAAGCAGTCACAAACTGATCCCACATAGCTGGAGGAGCACCCTCACCCCGGGATAGCTCCCAAGTCTCATACCAATGCGCGGCAACATCCCGAAGTCTATGCGAAGCTAGCTCAACCGACTCGGTCTCTGACGCCCTGACCAAGTCTAATGCACGCCGCATTCCCCGAATGAAGTCATGGGGGTCCTCGTCGGGCTTAGACCCGAAAAACTCTGGAGGGCCGCATAACAAGAACTCCCGAACTCTCAGGCTTTCCCGCCTGTCCTCATCATCATCGTCCCTCCGCCCGCGCCTGCGAGCCTGTCCGGCTACAATCGTGGTCAACAACTGTACAGCCTCCCTCAGGGTCCTATCCTCCGCCCCTGGCTGAGAAGCTGGAGCCTCAGGAGCGGGTACACGGACCTCTGGAGCTGCTGAAGGTCCCGCTCCAGGCTGTACTAATGGGGGTGTAGCAGACCCCTCAGAATGAGGTGTAACCTCAGGCAAATCATAAACACGAGCCCGAGTAGCCCGTTGTGCCTGACTGGTCTCTCCCACCTTCGCCTTGCCCTTCTGGGCCGCCGTTGCCTTCTTCGGGGGCATTACTGCAAACACAACAACGGGTCAGATCAGAATAATCCTAATAACACAGCTCTATCGCACGATCTAAGATTCCAAAGAAAGGGCAACACAACATCCTAGATGTCCTGTAGCTCCCTGTTTATAGATGTGGTGCACAACACATCGATAAACAAGACTCTACTAGACACGGCCTGTAGACATTCCGAGGACAAACCGCTCTGATACCACTTTTGTCACGACCCAACCCCGTGGGCCGCGACTGGTGCCCTACAGGGACACCCCAAACAAACTCACACCCATATCATCCTAATCAGACTCGTCCAATCTCAACGTACGTTATTCGAACTCAACATCGTAATCAGACAACTACCGAACACTTATCCTAAGCAGTCGCCCGCACAGATCAGACAAATCACAAATCAGAAAGGAGGCGGAATATACATCGCCAAATTTCACACACACACATCAGAAGGGTGGCGGAATGCACATCGCCCCCAATTACATACATATACATACAAACTCAGAGGCCGACTTGGCCATAGCAGCGTACGGGCCGCTTAAGATCGCAAAACAGACTCACATGCAAACACACCGGACCCACGACCCACAAATCTGACTACAGGCCTCTAGACAAAACAGAACATAAGACATATGAACATAGGACGGGACAGGGCCCCGCCGTACCCACTCATCCAAGTATACAGAATACAGACACAACAAAAGATAGGTACCAAAAGTAGGCTCCGGATCAAGGGGAGCTCTCCAACACAGCAGACTGAGTAGCCTAAATCGGAGGACCACCCAGACGAGCTTCTGTACCTGCGGGCATGAAACACAGCCCCCGAAGAAACGGGGGTCAGTACGGGAGAAGTACTGAGTATGTAAAGCAGAGGGTACAGAAATCACAAACACAGCGGGAGTCAAAAGGAACAAACACACCGTTATCGCAAACAAAGCAAACCTGTGCGGGAGGCGAACGTACAAATGCAAATCAAATCATGTATAGGGTTTAGGAACGTGGTCACCCCCCGACGCTGGTGCCACAACACATCATAACTCCAGAAGTTTTCAAATCTCCGTACAGTCTCCAGACACATCATATCACACACACAACATATCATCAGAACATATCAAATGCCATATCACATCATAACTCCATAAACGGTAACCGGCCCTATGGCGAGGCCTCGGAAACCGTAACACATCATAACTCCCGAATATATTATAGCGCGCACGATCACAAAGTCGGCCCGGGTACCGACGAACGAAGTCATAGCAGACAGCACGAACAGAGTAGTGCAGAAACCATATGCATATCAAAAATAATTTACCGAACTCAACATATAATTTACATATAAGTATACACTGACACCAAGAGGCTCGGAGTAGGAATCGGATTGATAAAAGTAGACATATAGAGGTCACGAAGTTCCGAGCCGTCAAATTCGTAAGAAAACTGTTCATGAGTCACTCTTTCGGAATCCTCACATCATCCAAAGTACAGAACGTGCATTAATGGCACAGGAAGTTTCCAACGCATCCTTGGGTCATAAACAAACAGTCGCAGATTAAAACAGACACAAACGAATCAATCAAACTGAATAAGGGGAGCCTCGGGGCTCGCGGGCCCACCTCGAGTCAAATTGAGGCGGCGGACACAAATCACGGACTTTCGGCTCCATAGAGCCATCTACAACAGTTTCAAAGAGTTTCGGACACAACAGTACAAGTTATGGAAGTACGAACATTCTTTCCACTAAATGTGACAAAAAGGGTTCAATCGCGCTGAGTGAATAGTGCTCGAACTTGAACTTCGATTTCCAAGAGCAGGGTTATTCCCGAGATTCCGAAATTTACCTAGTGGGTCTAGGACATGCCAAAAGAATGAGAGGTAGGCTTTACATACCTGGTTGGCGCCTTACGCTCCTCAAATCGCAATTCCCGTTTCGTCCAGAAACTGCAAATGGTCACTTTTTACCAGTTACTATTCATGAGAATTAACATATTCATCTTTAGGGCTAAACTTGGCTACCGAAATTTCGGCAGCACTTCCCCTGCAATTATAACACCCCCGAGACTTAGCTCGGCTCAGAATACAACAACAACAGCAACCCAAACGTCATTAAGCCATACAACCCACAATTATACTACATAAACTTCAAAATTTCACTTTAATACATAAGTTGACAATTCTTGATTCAACTTCAAAAGTCCAAATCTATTTCCACATTAGTGTATTCATTCACCATTATTCAAACACACCACACACAAGTCCCAAACCACATACAAACACCCCCAATAGTTCATTACTTTCAAATTTTCAATCAAAACACCAAAAGTTACGACGAGCGTTCTAACTTGCATCGTTTCATTCCAAATTCGTTAATCTCAACCATAAACCTTATTTAAGGTCTTTAGTGTCATAAATATGCTATGATATACACCAATATCCCAAAGGTATACATTTTTCCGATAACGTCCGAAATCATTTTCTAACACCCATTCGATTCTCCAAACATTCACTTACGATGCAAAGGTCATGACAACACAACTAACAACCTTAAACAAAGTCAATTCACACTTGTTCTCCTATCTTAAGGCACACGGCCAAACACACTCTATTCACACACACACGCCACACACAAACACAACCCCATCCCATAATCTTTACACTAATACAATCACCAACACATACATATTCATTTCATGACATTAAAACATAAAAATCTTACCTTTTTCTTGAAATTCCGATTTGCCGCAAACGAGCACCTTACGCCAAACTAATTGTCTTACGTCGGAGAGCGTCTTTAGCACTTCATAACTATGCAAAACTCAAGATTTTTAAGGCCAAGATCAAAGCTTGCCAAATTTTTTTTCTTTCCTAAACCCTCTCGGCCGAGAGCTATTTGAGAGCTTTCTCAAGATTTTTTTTTTGTTTTTTGAACTTAATCTTGATAATTCCAACTCAAGCTTGTATATATCTACTACATAGAGGTCATGTGCATAGCACATGACCATTTAAATTGGTTTTGGGCCTCCACAATGGCCGGCCACTTCAAGGTCTTGGGCTTGATTTCCTTGTTCAATTTCTTGGCCCAATGCATAAAACGTCCCGTTTTGTAATTCCCGAAACAAATTTCCAAAATTCCAAATTTACCCTCGGCCTTCCCCGAGGTCTTGACATTTATGACTCCATAACCAACATGTTCATATTCACCAAAATCAAAATATTTCCTCAACGCACACAAGCCTTCTTTATTTCTCGATTTCCCGTTATACGAAAATACGGGACATAACAGTTGTTTATTGTGATGCTTCAGGTGTTGGGCTAGGCTGTGTATTGATGCAGCACGGTAAAGTGGTTGCATATGCTTCAAGGCAACTGCGGAAACATGAGCAGAATTATCCGACCCACGATCTAGAATTGGCCGCAGTGGTTCATGCTTTAAAGATATGGAGACATTATTTATATGGTGTCCATGTGGATATTTATACCGATCATAAGAGCCTTCAGCATTTTTTCAGGCAGAAAGAGTTGAATTTGCGGCAACGACGATGGCTAGAGTTGCTAAAAGATTATGATGTTGATATCTTGTATCACCCCGGAATGGCAAATGTTGTAACTGATGCTCTTAGCCACAGATCTATGGGAATTTTATGTGATGTACGACCGAAGATGAGAAAAATGACTTGTGAGCTTCAGCAATTAGCTAGCCTAGGAGTCCGAGTAGTGGACTCAAGTAACAAGGGAACTACTATTCAGAATTCAACAGTTTCGTCGCTAGTCGCGAAGGTGAAAGAGCGGCAATACGAAGATCTCATGCTAATTCAGTACAGAGATACACTCCCCCAGAAAGAGGAGTCATCATTTGATAATTCAGGAGACGGAGTCCTTCGATGTCGAGGCAGATTATGTGTTCCCGATGTGGCGGGGCTACGCCACCAAATATTGAGAGAAGCTCATTGTTCCCGTTATTCTGTCCACCCCGAAGCGACGAAAATGTATCATGATCTCAAGTTTGTATATTGGTGGAATGGGATAAAGAAAGATGTAGCGGAATTTGTGGCTCAATGTCCTAATTGCTAACAAGTGAAAATCGAGCACCAAAAGCCGGGCGGATTGTTGCAAGCTATAGAAATCCCAACTTGGAAGTGGGAAGTGATTAACATGGATTTCATTACAGGCTTACCCCGTTCTCGACGTAAGTGTGATTCCACATGGGTGATTGTTGATAGACTCACAAATTCATCTCACTTCTTGCCAGTCAAGACGACGTATGTGGCTGAAGATTATGCAAAACTGTATGTTAAAGAGATAGTGAGACTCCATGGTGTTCCAGTATCGATTATCTCAGACAGAGGAGCTCAGTTTACAACTAAATTTTGGGAGTCTTTCCAAGCGGGTTTAGGGACCCATGTGAGCCTTAGCACGGCATTTCATCCACAGACCGATGGACAAGCCGAACGTACTATTCAGACTCTTGAAGATATGTTACGGGCATGTATGATAGATTTTAGAGGTAGTTGGGATGATCATTTGCCACTCATTGAATTTGCTTACAATAATAGTTATCATTCTAGCATTCAAATGGCACCGTATGAGGCCTTATATGGGCAAAAATGTAGATCCCCAATTGGGTGGTTTGAAATAGGAGAGGCTCAGTTGATAGGGCCAGACTTGGTCCAGCAAGCCATAGAGAAAGTCAAGCTCATACAAGATCGGTTGTTAGCGGCTCAAAGTCGTCAGAAGTCCTATGCAGATAATCGTCGAAGAGACTTAGAGTTCCAAGTTAAGGATTGGGTATTCTTGAAAGTGTCGCCAATGAAGGGCGTTATGAGATTTGGCAAAAAGGGGAAGCTTAGTCACAGGTATTTTGGGCCTTATGAGATTGTGCGCAAGATAGGTAAGGTGGCCTATGAGTTAGATCTACCTCTCGATTTGGAGTCAGTTCATCTAGTTTTCCACGTCTCGATGCTCCGGAAATGTATTGGAGATCCTACCAGGATCGTCCCAGTAAATGATGTGCAAGTGACAGAGAAATTGACCTATGAAGAAGTACCCATTGTCATACTAGATAGGAAAGTACGGAGGCTTAGAAACAAAGAGGTAGCCTCAGTTAAGGTTCTATGGAGAAGCAGTAAACAAGAGCAAATGACATGGGAAGCGGAAGAAAGCATGCGATCCAGATACCCGCAGTTATTTCAGCCCTTGGAAGAGATCCAAGATGAGACGTCAAGATCATAAGGTATGTATGTTTTGCTTTTATGCTTTTGGGTCGTGTGTGGCCAAATTCTATTGCTATTATGTTGTTGCCCTGTGAGGTATTGTTATTGTGGGTTGTTGTGACAGGATGGTAGTGCCATATTACAGAGGAAACTCTGGCGAAATTTTTATAGAATCCCCGAAAACTTTAACATTCGAGGACGAATGTTCTTAAGGGGGGGAGAATGTTACACCTCGAAAAATCGTCTGTTTGTATGCAAGTGAATGAACTAGTGAGGAGTATGAGTATACGATGTTTTCATGGGCGACCGATGACATTCGATGATTCTAGGTGAGAGTTCAAAGATGTTAGAGATGGGGGAAGAGGATTGCCAAGAGAAGGCAAAGTATTTTGATAAGCATCGGAAAGAAATTATGAGTAACGAGTTAGTAAGGGCTTAATGATGTCTTGGAGAAGAGTGATAACGTCCCTTGGATTGGTATTGAAGTGTTGAACAAGTGTTAAGAAGGTTCCATAAGGATTGGAGATCAAACGAAACGACGAAACGAACTTCGGGGTCACTGGGGATTATACGGCCAAACATACTGGCCGTATAATTTATACGGTCCGTATGTTTGGGACCGTATAATCAACCCAGATTGGCCAAACTCTCTGGACCAATTGTACGACCAAACATACGGCCCGTACAATTTATACGGACCGTATGTTTGGTCGAGACAGATTTTTTCCAATAAATGTAAGGGACCAAGGTTATTTCATTTCATTTCTTCTTGTCACACCTTCTCTCTAAAACATCTCTCTACAGATATTCCACAAGTTTTCAAGGGTTTTTAGTGATCAACAACACAAAATAAGTGAATCAAGTGTAAGCAAACCCATTAAAGATCATTCAAGTCAAGAAATCCAAATTGAGAAAAAACTAAGGTTTTTGCTCAAGTGGAGTATTTCGACTAAGTCTTGTTCCTACAACATCTAAGGTAAGATTTATGGTATTTATATGTTGTTTAAGGTATTTGGAAGTTGAAATGCTTGGATTTTAGAAGAGTATAGCAAAATGGGTCATGAAAGATGAATAGTGACATTTTGAGAAATAGTTTGAATTGAATCATGATTGTTGTTGTGTTGTGACATGAATGGGTTATAAATGACGTTAAGATCATGAAATAGGCATTGTATGTGAATGGACGAAATCGTGTGTTATGGTCTTGAATATGGAAAATTGGAAGTGAATTAAGAATATGGATAATGTAGATGACTAAAGGCTATTGTTATGATATTGTAAATGTATTGCTTACATTTGGAAGTTGAAATACGATATGGAGGAATGTTGTATAAATAAAGGAGATGCTGTCCGATTTTTCCTAGCTTTAGCCATTTATGCTAGTTGTCAATTCTAACGATAGTATGACCTTGATGGAGGTATAAACGCAAGTGTGGAAGGGAACGTGCAAGTGTTATATAGTCGAACGAAAAGGTATGTAAGGCTCACCCTTCTTTCATAAGGCATGGTTCTTTGGCCAAACGTCTAAATCTCCTATAATACTATGATTCCCTTTAAACGATTTGATTCTCCGAGCTAGTAAGCTCCCGATGCTCGATGTGCTACGATTGTACTAAGTTCCTCGTATGACGAGTAAGCCTATAGGGTAGATGTAACGATAATGACAATGATAGTAATGATGATGAGAATAATATGATGCTTATGAGCTATTATATGTATGTGTGCCTATGAAGGGCTATAATAAGACCCCGAGCTTATGACGCCGGGTAAGAATATATGTATATGAATATGTATAGAGTATGTATATGATTATGAAACGTGCGCGCACTTCTGCAGAAGGTACGAATAACCCTGATGCCTTGGTAGGGCCAGGTATGTATGACCTTGAGCCTTGGTTGGCCAAGTATGTATGAAACACCGAACCGTTATGGTCGGGCACGCTATAGCTATATATATGTGTGTGTGTATGACATCAATATGAGTACGAATATTTTATAAAAATGAATGTGAAGGTAAATAAATACGCATATGGATGTATGTACACGGATACGCAATAGAAATAGAATATCCTTGTGGAAAGCAAGTGAGTGCTATGACAACGATATTATTATCTCCCATGTTATGCTATCTCATATGTTGACTCTTAAGCTTTCATATTGATATTGATCATGTTTTACATACTCAGTACATTCTTCGTACTGACGTCCTTTTATTTGTGGACGTTGCGTCATGCCCGCAGGTGCACAGGGAGACAGGCTTGATCCATAGCTATATTTTCAGGGACTACATAGCGGATCTCCATTTCATTCGGAGCTATAGCTTTTGGGTACTTATTCTTTTGTGTACATAATTATGGGCATAGCTGTTATATCCCGTATTTTTGAACGTCGGATTAATTGTAAGCTGAGGTGGGGCCCACACGTCAAGATGTTTTTTTGGGACATGTGACAAATTATATGAATCACATATGCGAAGTTAAACACAACTCAAGAAGGGCCCTTGGGCCAAATCAAAGTGGACGTCCTCCAAACGAATATTTTTAAGAAAACGTTTTCGGGTGACCTGACTTTGGGGGGCAAAAAAAGTATTATAAGTTTTGAATTTGGAAAAGTACCAGGAAATATAAGTTGTATATAATTGAATTAGCTTTCCATCCATAGGTCGTGGGTTCCCAGGTGACGTCGGTACAAGGAGATATGGACGTTTTAAGGTCGAAAGGTCTGTTGGCTAGGCCCAATTCGGGACCAACCGGGTTGGCCCAAAAAAATGAAAAAACAAAATTAGGCCCAAATTTGCAAGGGGTGGCCGGCCAACATAGCCAAGCCCAAGCCCATGGAAATTATCCATGTGGTAATTAAATATAAGGACCATTTAATTGTCATGAAACATTAGAAGTTTCAAGACAAAACTAGAATGAGAGAAAACAAGAAACAAGAGCAAAAAAGAAGGAGAATTTCGGCCAAGCAAGGAGAGAAAGGAAAAAAAATTTAGGCCACCAATTCTTGACTCAAAAATTATAATTTTCTAGTATTCTCATTAATTTAAGGGCCCTCTTCAACGTGGTATAATTTTTAAGAAAAGAAACTGCTTGTGTTGGCAAGTGGAAATTTCTTGAGAAAGGTAAGATTTTACTCCTTTTGTCTTGAAAGAAATATATATATATATATATATATATATATATATATATATATATATATATATATATATATATATATGTGTGTTGTACAATGAGGAAAGGAATGTAGAGTATGAAAAATTGTGTGTTATAGGCATATGTGTGTATGGCCGAAAATTGTGTGGATGAAGAAGGATGGTAAAAATTTTATTTAGTTTTGGACGATGTGGTTATAAGCGTTTTGAACATGTCGTAATGTGTAAAAATGGATGAAATGCATGAAGTTGTGTGTGTTGATATGTTGGACGAATGGTGGTCTTTTGTGTTGATGAAAATAATGTTGTTAATGTGTAGCTTGTTAGTATAGTTTATGAGTTTGGAGGAAAAGAAATGTGTTGTTGATATTTCCTTGCACTTGGAAAGTTTTGGGTTGCCTTATGTGTTGGTCGGGTTGTTTTGGAAAATTTTGTGGACTGTTGGAAATGTTATGGAATCATGTTTCAATGGTTTTGGATTGATTATATATCTTGATTTGAACGTAATTGGAATATCGTCGCATTATGCGAAAGAAGGTTGTTGATGTTAAAGTGCGTTTACATTAATGGTCGATGTTGTTGGAATGTTTGTTGTCATTGTTGTTGATATTGTGGCCGGGTCAAATTCCCGGATTGTTGTTGTTGATTTGGGGCCGAGCCGTATTCTCGGGGATGGTGTATTTACAGGGGAAATGCTGCCGAAATTTCGGCAGACAAAGTGTTACTTTAAATAATCAATTTCTAAAGGCTCTAATCAAGTTTTGGTAAACAGGACCAATTTGTAGATTTTGGCGGATTTGGAACGTGAATTTGGAGTCGCATAAAAAGCAGAAAAGGTATGTAAGGCTTCACCCTTCCTTCTATGGCATGTCTTAGATGTAATATGTTGGCTAAGAACCTCGGGGACCCTCCAGAATCCGCATCTAAAGTTTCCCCTTTTTCAATCAGTAGAATTGAATTAAAAAGTGTGCAAAATGTTGGAAGAACTTCCTAAACCTCTAGAACTCGCATAAATAGGACCCGACTACCCTAAATCCCTTACAAGTAACGCCGTGACACGTAACATATGTAAATGTGGTACGCCGCCTCATTTGATCCGAGGTGGGCCCACTGTTCCCGGATTTACCTTATTGTTCCGTTTGATCTATTTTGAAGCAGAATCCAAAGAAAACTTTTGATCCTTATTCCGTTCATCGAATGACAGGTACTGTAACTATGCTAACACGGATACTCCTATAATGACAATGATAATGATGATGTTAAGAAAGAGAATATGCCTATGATAAGTACGATAAGAATGATTCCATGACTAATAGTCCTGAGCTAAGAATTTAATGTGAATGTAAAAGTGTTATACTAGTTCTTGAACCTCAATTTTATTCCTTAGCTATTACACTAGTTTCTAAAGGACTTCAAAGCATATGAGTTGGCGGTTATAATGTCCATGATTTCATTCTATGCACTCTCTTAAGGCTATTTTCCGTTGGTAGTCTCGCCTTAAAATACTCGTTCTTTCAAGGTGAGACAAAGCGACTATGGTTGTTCCATAATGTAATCGGAGGCTACCGACCTTCCGTCACTCCGATGGATATGTAACTTTCTTGGGCTCTCATGCATGTTGTATAGATGATGTATGTTTATATGTATATGGGGAAGTATGGGAAAGGGAAGGCGCTATAGACGCACAGCCACCTGATCAGTTGGAGTATGATACATGATTTCGTCCCGGACGCGGGATGTATGGTTAAATGGATCGGAGCCGACGCCTCGGCAATATGATATGATTTATTTTCTATACATATATATATATATATATATAAAGAGATATTTTTCTAAGAAAGTAAAGTAGTATGCACACATATGGATCGGGCTGCACGTTCCGCAGCAATATGTTATATTACATGCACTTGTGGATCGGGATGCACGTTCCGCAGCTATATGTTATAGTATATGTACATGTGGATCAGGCTGCACGTTCCGCAGCGCTAAGCATGCATGGTATCCGCCAAAGGGCATTTATATGTACAGGTTAACTTTCCACCTCATGATATGCGTTATGTCTCTTTTATGTTATTATCCTTGTTCTACATCTTTCGTATGTTATTATTAGTGCCTTGCATACTCAGTACATTACTCGTACTGACCCCTCTTCTTCGGGGGCTGCGTTTCATGCCGCGCAGGTACTCCCAGATGATTAGAAGACCTTACTGAAGATGTTCCAGCGGAGATGGCGAACTCCATTAGTCCCGGAGAATTGCCAAGTCCAAGTATATGCTATGATGTTTTGTTCTATGTTAGAGACTTTGCAGACAAAGCAATGGGTATTGGGGTGTCAGTCTGTAAGCGGCTCCAGCAGCCGATATGTTATTATGTTTTATGTCACGAGCCTTATATGATGTCAGAGTTTACTTATGAAAAGAAAAAAAAATATTGGAGAGCTTACTATGTATTTCTTTTCTTACTAATTCAAGAGTTTCTATACGTAACAAGAGTCAGCGGGTTCGCTCGGCTCCAGATATGGGGTCGGGTGCCCATCACACCCTAGTAAAGTCGGGGTGTGACAAAGTGGTATCAGAGCAGGTCGGTCTAAGGGTTGTCTGCAAAGTCGTGTCCAGTAGAGTCCTGTTTATGAGTGTGAAGCCGGCCACATTTATAAACAGGAGGCTGCGGGGCATCTAGGAAATGTTGACCTTCTTTCTGTCTCAGATCGTGCGATAGAGCTAAGCCATAGGAAATGAGATTCCTGGTACTAATCGTTAATTTTCGCAGACGTCCAGTAGCGACGGAAAAAGGCGGATGACGATATGGTAAGACACAGAGGTAAGTTGGGATATTTGTTCTGTTACTTGGGACAGGAAGTTCTGAATGGCTGGAATATGTCATACAGCCGTATGTTCTGTAAAGTATCGTCGATAATTGTTACGTATAGACTGTGAAAAGTAGGAATGGTAAAGGAGATTCTGTAAGAATGGATACGCCTAACAGGAAGGCGCGTGGAAAGGAAATATTGCAAACCGGCAATAGGTGAGATGCGTTGTCCCAGAAAGGTCATGGATTTGGTATGGCAACAGAGGTGTAAACGTTACTATGGAGAATCTGGAAGTGCAGGACAGGGGGTAGCCATATACACGGGCGGAAGGTGAACATTGGAAATCAAGGAGGGCAAAACGGTAATTGTAAAAGAAAGGACGTGTTACGAAAATGTTTCGGAGCCTGTAAGTCTTCGACTTGCCCCAGAACAGGTAATAAAGGTCATGTAAGGAAGCTGACGCGAAAATATCGGCATTAAGGCACCAAATTTCAGCGAAGCTTTTGGGTTAAGCGTGCTCAGGTGGGAGCAATTCCATGATGGGTGACCCCCTGGGAAGTTTACAAGAAATTTTACATATTCTGACATAAAAGACAAATGGGAAACTAGAATAGCCTAAGTGAAACTACGGTATATGAGATGACGGGAGACCATAAGAAGATGCGTGAAACAAGGAAGACTAGCTCGGTAAAGGGCAGAAAGTGCCCCACAGTCCGGGATTAGGATAGGCTTGAACAGCGCTTGGAAGTATTTTGTGAACTAGTTGATAGTAAATATGTATGTATATATGAATGTGTAAGATATCCCGCATATGATTGTATCGGTGGCGTGCGAGCCCCGACAACCGAAACTACGGGAAGAAAGGTATTGATCACGCAAAGGTGCAGAAGTACGAGTGACAGCAAGAATAAATGGTGCCACCGTCATAAGGTAAATCGTTATTATTTTACCGTGGGTTAGAATTGAAAGATTTAGTGCAGCGATACTTGGAAAGGAAAAAGAGTAAATGGATGGAAGATAGAAAGCTTAAATGTAGGAAAAAGGTGAGAGTTAAGAAAACCTTAGTGAGTGAAACCACCGCGAGAAATTGATGATGAAAGTACGAGACCACTATGATGAAAATTCAAGTAGGCACGTGAGACGAGATAGAGTGAGCTAAAACGAAACAAGGAGGAATGTGGGGAGGTTGAAAGTTGATTTCAACAAGTAGGTGTAAGTGAATGATGACCAGGGTAGAGAAATGTGAAGTAAGAGAAAGAATGCTTAGGATGGTGATGGGGTTGAGGTGACAGATCTGTAAAAGGACAAGTATGTAGCCATAGTAATATACTTAGAGGTTTAAGAGAGTAACGGAACGTTTAAGAAATATGGGCACACAGCTACAATACGAACATGTAGTCAAGAAAGAATTACGGGCAAGCGAGCTAAGCAAGTGAAAGGATGAATAAGGGATAAAGGTCTAAACGCAGACTTCATAAAGGACTATTGGCATATAAGGAACCCCTTAAAGGGGGGGAGGCCATATTAGGCCTACGAGAAATAATTATGAACGAAATGAGCACCAACACATGAAGCCAAGGACAAGTATATAGGTATCAAGAGATACAAAAAGAGACTGGAGAAGAGTTGTAGTAAGAATCTAAAGGTGTGGCTTTGTTAAGATATGGTCACGAAATAGTAACAGAAAGAGATGATTTGAGAAAGACAAGGATAATACGTTGGCCCAACAAAGAACAAAACCCACGACACGAGAAGAATAACCGAGAAGTTCGATTATAAAAGGAATGAGGTAAAGGATAAGGAGTGAGCATGAAGGAAAGGACGACTACAAAGGGATCCTCCCGAAATATTATGACACCCCATAAGGCCAGTTGAACATTCGAGGACGAATGTTCTAAAGGGGGGGAGGATGTTATATCCCGTATTTTTGAACGTCGGATTAATTGTAAGCTGAGGTGGGGCCCACACGTCAAGATTTTTTTTGGGACATGTCACAAATTATATGAATCACATATGCGAAGTTAAACACAACTCAAGAAGGGCCCGTGGGCCAAATCAAAGTGGAAGTCCTCCAAACGAATATTTTTAAGAAAACGTTTTCGGGTGACCTGACTTTGGGGGGAAACAACTGTATTATAAGTTTTGAATTTGGAAAAGTACTAGGAAATACAAGTTGTAGATAATTGAATTAGCTTTCCATCCATAGGTCGTGGGTTCCCAGGTGACGTCGGCACAAGGAGATATGGACGTTTTAAGGTCGAAAGGTCTGTGGGCTAGGCCCAATTCGGGACCAACCGGGTGTGCCCAAAAAAATGAAAAAACAAAATTAGGCCCAAATTTGCAAGGGGTGGCCGGCCAACATAGCCAAGCCCAAGCCCATGGAAATTATCCATGTGGTAATTAAATATAAGGACCATTTAATTGTCATGAAACATTAGATGTTTCAAGACAAAACTAGAAGGAGAGAAAACAAGAAACAAGAGCAAAAAAGAAGGAGAATTTCGGCCAAGCAAGGAGAGAAAGGAAAAAAAATTTAGGCCACCAATTCTTGACTCAAAAATTATAATTTTCTAGTATTCTCATTAATTTAAGGGCCCTCTTCAACGTGGTATAATTTTTAAGGAAAGAAAATGCTTGTGTTGGCAAGTGGAAATTTCTTGAGAAAGGTAAGATTTTACTCCTTTTGTCTTGAAAGAAATATATATATATATATATATATATATATATATATATATATATATATATATATGTGTTGTAGTATGAGGAAAGGAATGTAGAGTATGAAAAAATTGTGTGTTATAGGCATATGTGTGTATGGCCGAAAATTGTGTGGATGAAGAAGGATGGTAAAAATTTTATTTAGTTTTGGACGATGTGGTTATAGGCGTTTTGAACATGTCGTAATGTGTAAAAATGGATGAAATGCATGAAGTTGTGTGTGTTGATATGTTGGCCGAATGGTGGTCTTTTGTGTTGATGAAAATAATGTTGTTAATGTGTAGCTTGTTAGTATAGTTTATGAGTTTGGAGGAAAAGAAATGTGTTGTTGATATTTCCTTGGACTTGGAAAGTTTTGGGTTGCCTTATGTGTTGGTCGGGTTGTTTTGGAAAATTTTGTGGACTGTTGGAAATGTTATGGAATCATGTTTCAATGGTTTTGGATTGATTATATATCTTGATTTGAACGTAATTGGAATATCGTCGCATTATGCGAAAGAAGGTTGTTGATGTTAAAGTGCGTTTACATTAATGGTCGATGTTGTTGGAATGTTTGTTGTCATTGTTGTTGATATTGTGGCCGGGTCAAATTCCCGGATTGTTGTTGTTGATTTGGGGCCGAGCCGTATTCTCGGGGATGGTGTATTTACAGGAGAAATGCTGCCGAAATTTCGGCAGACAAAGTGTTACTTTAAAGAATCAATTTCTAAAGGCTCTAATCAATTTTTGGTAAACATGACCAATTTGTAGATTTTGGCGGATTTGGAACGTGAATTTGGAGTCGCATAAGAAGCAGAAAAGGTATGTAAGGCTTCACCCTTCCTTCTATGGCATGTCTTAGATGTAATATGTTGGCTAAGAACCTCGGGGACCCTCCTACCCTCCAGAATCCGCTTCTAAAGTTTCCCCTTTTTCAATCAGTAGAATTAAATTAAAAAGTGTGCAAAATGTTGGAAGAACTTCCTAAACCTCTCGAACTCGCATAAATAGGACCCGACTACCTTAAAACCCTTACAAGTAACGCCGTGACACGTAACATATGTAAATGTGGTACGCCGCCTCATTTGATCCGAGGTGGGCCCACTGTTCCCGGATTTACCTTATTGTACTGTTTAATCTATTTTGAAGCAGAATCCAAAGAAAACTTTTGATCCTTATTCCGTTCATCGAATGACAAGTACTGTAACTATGATAATGAGGATACTCCTATAATGACAATGATAATGATGATGTTAAGAAAGAGAATATGCCTATGATAAGTACGATAAGAATGATTCCATGACTAATAGTCATGAGCTAAGAATTTAATGTGAATGTAAAAGTGTTATACTAGTTCTTGAACCTCAATTTTATTCCTTAGCTATGACACTAGTTTCTAAAGGACTTCAAAGCATATGAGTTGGTGATTATAATGTCCATGATTTCATTCTATGCTCTCTCTTAAGGCTATTTTCCGTTGGTAGTCTCGCCTTAAAATACTCGTTCTTTCAAGGTGAGACAAAGCGACTATGGTTGTTCCATAATGTAATCGGAGGTTGCCGACCTTCCGTCACTCCGATGGATATGTAACTTTCTTGGGCTCTCATGCATGCTGTATAGATGATGTATGTTTATATGTATATGCATATGTATATGGGGAAGTACGGGAAAGGGAAGGCGTTATAGACGCACAGCCACCTGATCAGTTGGAGTATGATACATGATTTCATCCCGAACGCGGGATGTATGGTTAAATGGATCGGAGCCGACGCCTCGGCAATATGATATGATTTATTTTCTATACATATATATATAAAGAGATATTTTTCTAAGAAAGTAAAGTAGTATGCACACATATGGATCGGGCTGCACGTTCCGCAGCAATATGTTATATTACATGCACTTGTGGATCGGGCTGCACGTTCCGCAGCTATATGTTATAGTATATGTACATGTGGATCGGGCTGCACGTTCCGCAGCGCTAAGCATGCATGGTATCCGCCAAAGGGCATTTATATGTACAGGTTAACTTTCCACCTCATGACATGCGCTATGTCTCTTTTATGTTATTATCCTTGTTCTACATCTTCCGTATGTTATTATTAGTGCCTTTCATACTCAGTACATTACTCGTACTGACCCCTCTTCTTCGGGGGCTGCATTTCATGCCGCGCAGGTACTCCCAGATGATTAGAAGACCTTACTGAAGATGTTCCAACGGAGATGGTGAACTCCATTAGTCCCGGAGAATTGCCAAGTCCAAGTATATGCTATGATGTTTTGTTCTATGTTAGAGACTTTGCAGACAAAGCAATGGGTATTGGGGTGTCAGTCTGTAAGCGGCTCCAGCAGCCGATATGTTATTATGTTTTATGTCACGAGCCTTATATGATGTCAGTGTTTACTTATGAAAAGAAAAAAATATATTGGAGAGCTTACTATGTATTTCTTTTCTTACTGATTCAAGAGTTTCTATACGTAACAAGAGTCAGCGGGTTCGCTCGGCTCCAGATATGGGGTCGGGTGCCCATCACACCCTAGTAAAGTCGGGGTGTGACAATAGCGGGGTCCTGTCCCGCTCATGTGATATGTTATAACCTTCTTAGAGGCTCGTAGACATGTGTATGTGGTTAGATGTGTTTGGACTTGTCGGCCTATATTTTTGTATGTCATTTTGTTGGCCTTGTCGACCCATGTACATTGATGTGGCATAGATGTCTATGATGATATAAGAAATGTTGTCGTCCAATTGGGACTAGTATGATTGATGGCTAAAATGCATGATTTGATTTATGGCTCATCGTTTCGTGACAGTTCTAGGGCCACATTTAATTGATGAGTGTATGACCGCTGCATTACAGCTGGGTATGGATATTTCCCGTATACAGGCATATGCACAAAATTTAGAGGATCGTAAACATCAGCGTAGGACAGAGCGTGAGCATGACCGGGGTCATAGTAAGAGAGCTAGATTTCTAGATATGGTTGGTGAGTTTAGGGGAGGACAGAGATATCAGCATTCCCGGTATCCATTTCATTCGGCAGGAAGTGCACCTCCACAGTTTTCGGGTCCTAGATTTGATAGGTCTTCTTATTCAGGAGCGGGTCAGAGTTCTAAAGCATCAGGTTCTCAGTACAAACCAGAGTCCGGTCAGATTAGGCCCCCGTTACCACGGTGTGTCCAGTGTGGTAAGTTACACGCAGGTCAGTGTCGATGGGGATCGGATGCTTGTTATGCTTGTGGCCAGCCAAGGCACGTGATGCGGCAGTGTTCGATGACAGGTGGTGTAGGTATTATTCAGTCTACTAGGTCCATAGCTGGTTCTTCTTCTGTAGTACGCCCTTCAGGGCGAGGTTCTCTGACACCAGCAGGACGTGGTAAAGGGAGGAGTGAAACGTCTAGCTCGAGTAGGCCTCAGCATCGCGTTTATGCATTGGCTGGTAGGCAGGATCATGAGTCATCTCCTGATGTCGTCACAGGTATATTATGAGTCTCATCCTATGATACATATGCACTGATTGACCCAGGTTCCACATTATCATATGTTACTCCATTTGTCGCCAGCAAATTTAGGATAGAACCTAAATCGATCAAATCGTTTAAGGTGTAAACACCAGTTAGTGATCCAGTCATAGCTAGGCGGATATATCGAGGCTGTGTAGTGATGGTTTGTAATCACCGTACCTTAGCAGATTTGATTGAGTTAGACATGATTGATTTCAATGTGATCATGGGTATTGATTGGTTGGCTTCCTGTTACGCTAATGTTGATTGCAGAACGAAGATTGTTCGATTTCAGTTTTCAGGCGAGCCAGTCCTTGAGTGGAAGGGCAAGGCTGCTTCACCGAGGGATAAGGTTATTTCCTACCTTAAGTCAATGAAGATGATTAGAAAGGGGTACATTTATCACTTGGTTCGGGTTCAGGACGTACAAGCAGAGTCACCGACCCTTCAGTCTGTCCTTGTGGTTAATGAGTTCCAGAGGTGTTTACAGATGAGCTTCCATGCATTCCGCTAGAGCGAGAGATTGATTTCACTATCGATTTATTACCAGATATTCAGCCAATATCTATTCCTTCTTATAGAATAGCACCTGTGGAGTTGAAAGAATTAAATGAGCAATTGAGGGATTTACTTGAGAAGGGTTTTATCAGACCTAGTACATCGACGTGGGGAGCGCCGGTGTTATTTGTAAGGAAGAAGGATGGCTCCTTCCGAATGTGTATTGATTATAGACAGCTGAATAAAGTGATTGTGAAGAATAAGTACCCGCTTCTGTGGATTGACGATCTATTTGATCAGCTACGAGGTGCCAAATACTTCTCAAAAATTGACTTGAGATCGGGGTATCATCAGGTTAGGGTGAAGGAGGAAGACATTCCGAAAACGGCATTCAGAACCTGATATGGGCACTATGAGTTCCGTGTTAAGTTTTTCGGGTTAACTAATGCTCCAGAGGTGGAACATGCAGAACATTTACGAGCAATGCTTAGAGTCCTTCGAGATAGAGAGTTGTTATTATGCCCCTCTTGTTCGTAGTGGTAGAACCTATGGTTTCCTAGTCGGGTATGCCCTTGGAATACAAACCCGAGCTCGAATTTAGAGGTAGAACATTTCTTGCCCCGTGTACAAGGATACCAGCAGATATTCCTGGTAATATATAGAGTTAAAAGTTGAGAGAATCAACTCGACACGATCAGAACCGAACTAGAAAAACCTGCAGGACACCAGTCATCGTCGACGGATCGTTGACATGTTCAACGGATCATCGACGTGCGACGTTGACAGGATCCCACAGCCATGCATCTGCAGGCACATGTCGATGGAGCAAGTCGACGGGCCGTCGACCCACTCGTCGAACCGGACGTTGTAGCCGTTTTGGCTTCCAAGTATAAATAGGCGGTCCATGACCCTATTTCATATTTTTCCTCCTTCCAAAATCAGAAAACCCTAACATATTCTCTCCTAATATTTTCCATCATATTAGTGAAGATTTGACAAGACCTGGACCCCCTAAACCCGAGAGAGGTGAGGAAGAAGGTTGCTTCTAGGGTTTCTTCAAGTTGTGGAGTTTAGGTAGTTGAAGTTGAAGTGATATAGGGTTGTTTTAAGAGATGATTGGAAAAGGGTTTACGTATATTTTTATATATATATATGTGAGTGTGTGTGTGTGTGTGTGTGTGTGTGTGTGTGTGTGTGTTGTCATTGTTGATGTGAGTATTGTAGTTGATGTGGGATCGAATGAGAAGTTGGAGAGTTGTAAGCTTACAAGGAAATTATTGTCTACAGTTCGTTGAGCTTTATACGCATTTGAGGATGGCTAGTAAGCAAAGCAAATAGCCTAATTAAGCCCTATGTTATCTTAATTGTAGACTTGCAAGTTCAAGAGGTAGACGTTGGGTGATTGCGTATACTTTAAGGTATGTGAAGGATAACCTTTCCTTCTTTTGGCATGATCCTATGATATGATCCAACAAGCGAGTAGGTGAGATTCCATATTACTCTTCTCTTAGAAGTATTAGGAGTACTTCAGTCTTTGGTGTTCATGTACCCTATTTATGAGTGATCCTTCTATTCATGGGTCCAGTCTTACGTAGCCAGTTATGTTCATACAATTCATTCATGCATTACATTCATTATATATTTATGTACATTGACTCGTGACTAGAAGGCGTTATATACGCATTACTACTATGATGATGATATTGATTATGGCCACAGAGGAGCCAATATGATATGACGAGATGCCATAGAGGCTTGCAGGCGATATATACGCACATACATCAGGTGTTATATACGCACACATATCAGGCGTTATATATGCACACATATAGATGCACGACCATCATTGATAGGTATAAGCATGCATATTATGTGCCCACAGAAGCATTGTCAGTTACACAGACTTATGCAGATTTAGGCAGATACTAGTTCATACAAGTACATGCTGTCAGTCATTTCAGTTTATGAGTTCAGATCTTACCATAATCCTTATGTATATATATGTTGTTATTCTTATACCTTACATACTCGGTACACTATCCGTACTGACTCCCTGTTGCTCGGAGGGCTGCATTTATGCCCGCAGGTACAGGGAGACAGACAGGTGGTCCAGCTCAGTAGGACCTCTAGATCTAGTAGTGGTCAGTACGCTTCATTTGATCAGGAGCTACAGTCAGTTTTGGTATGCCCCTTTTGAGATGTGTATGCATATGGGTATGATGGGGCCCTGTCCCGTCCTTTCTACAACTTTTATTCCAGCAGAGATCTGTAGACAGTTGTATGTAATAGTCAGATGATGTAGCCTTATCGATTTTTATTCTTTTGTGTACAGTATATGTAGAAGCCTAGTTGGCTTGCACTGTTCTTTCGCATGTTGTGTATATATATATATATATATATATATATGCAGATTGTACGGAGTTATGATGTTTCCTTTTTATGAGATTAGATTGTGCCATTTATGGGCCTTTGATGTTCAGTGTGTCTCAGATAAGTATTTAGGGGTGTTTGGTCGCTAGAGGTCAGACTCCCGTCATGGCTTATCGGTTTGGGTCGTGACAGCTGTGGTATCAGAGCCAGGTTTGTCCTAGGGTTGTCTACATACAGTGTCTAGTAGAGTCTTGTTTATAGGCATGTTGTGCACCACACTTATAAACAGGAGGCTACAAGAAATTTAGGGTGATGTCATTCCTTCTCTCTTAGATTGTGCAATAGAGCCCTGTGTTAAGCATTCGCTTCTGATGAATTGTTCTGATTTCAGCGATGCCCCGCAAGAAAGCTACAGCCCCCCAGAAGGGCAAGAGGGTGGCCTGTGAGGCCACTAGCCGTACTCGACAGGCCACGAGGGCCCAGAAGGAGATTTAGAGTGAGGGGCCGTCTGAGACATCGCATACCCCGCCTCCAGCACCAGCCCCAGTTCCTCAGCCGGATGTAGAGGCCCAGGATGTACGGGTTGTTGTATGGTTGTTGACCAGATTAGTAGCCGCCCAGGCATAGCGGCAGGGAGTTGGTGTTGACCCAGCAGACAAGGCTAGTAGTTCGAGGGTTAAGACATTCCTTGGGTTAGGTCCTCCTAAATTTTCTGTGGTAAAGCAAAATATGGACCCCCAAGATTTCATTGATGGTATGCAGAGGACCTTGAGAGTTATGCACGCGGATGAGGTTGAGTCGGTAGAGTTTGCTTCATTTAGACTCCGGGATATTTTGATACAGTGGTATCAGGCATGGGAGTTATCTAGGGGAGAAAATGCCCCTCCAGCAGTGTGGCGAGAGTTCTCAGATGCTTTTCTTCGCCATTATTTGCCTCCAGAGGTTTGACGGCCCGAGCAGACAGCTTCCTACGTATTGATCAGGGCCGTATAAATATACAAGAGTATTGTGTACACTTCGATTCCTTGGCTAGGTATGCCCCATCTATGGTGGCTGAGATGAAGGATAGAGTTCATCACTTCGTGGCTGGGTTAGGGCCACACTTGATAGATGAGAACACGATTGCTGCATTACAGCCAGACATGCATATCTCCCGTATACAGGCGTATGCACATAGTTTGGAGGATTGTAAACGCCAGCGGCGGATAGAGCGCGAGCGTGACCAGAGCCGGGGTAAGAGGGATAGGTCTTTTGATATGGTTAGCGAGTTCAGGGGAGGACAGAGACAGCAGCATCCCAAGTATTCTTATCAGTCGGCAGGGAGTGCACCTCCGCAGTTTCCAGGTCCGAGATTTGACCGGTCTTCTTATTCCAAAGTGGGCCAGAGTTCTAGAGCATCAGGTTTTCAGTACCGACCAGAGTCAGGCCAGATGAGGCCCCCTTTGCCACGATGTACCTAGTGTGGCAAGATACATGCAGGTCAGTGTTGGTTGGGCTCAGATGGTTGCTATACTTGTGGGCAGTCGGGCCACAGGATGAGGGAGTGCCCGATGGGGGCTGGGACAGGTATGGTTCAGCCTACAAGGTCTGGGGCTGGCTCTTCTTCGGCAGTGCGCCCTCCAGGGCAGGTTTTTCAGACGCCAGCAGGGGGAGGTAGGGGGAGGAGTGGAGCATCTAGCTCGAATGGTCCTCAGCAACGCGTGTATGCACTGCTGGTAGACAGGACAGCGAGACGTCTCCTGATGTTGTTACAGGTATATTATCAGTTTCCTCCCACGATGTTTATGCACTGATTGACCCAGGTTCCACTTTATCATATGTTACACCCTTTGTTGCCGACAAGTTTGGGATAGAGCCCGAGTTGATTAAACCTTTTGAGGTGTCTACGCCAGTTGGTGATCCGATTATAGCTAGGCAGGTATACCGAGACTGTGTTGTTATAGTTTGTGACCGCCATACCGTAGCAAATCTAATTGAGTTAGATATGATTGATTTTGATGTTATTATGGGCATGGACTGGTTGGCTTCTTGTTATGCTAATGTTGATTGTAGAGCAAAGATGGTTCGATTTCAGTTTCGAAGCGAGCCAGTCCTAGAGTTGAAGGGCAATGCTACTTCGCCTAGAGGTAGGTTTATTTCCTACCTTAAGGCAGAGAAGATGATCAGAAAAGGGTATATTTTTTACCTAGTTCGAGTTCAAGATGTGCAAGCAGAGTCGCCGACTCTTCAGTCTATTCCTGTGGTTAATGAGTTCCCAGAAGTGTTTCCAGACAAGCTTCCAGGCATTCCCCCAGAGAGGGAGATTGAATTTGCTATTGACCTATTGCCAAACACTCAGCTAATATCTATCCCTCTTTATAGGATAGCACCTGCGGAGTTGAAAGAGTTGAAGGAACAATTGAAATATTTGATCGAGAAGGGCTTTATTAGGCCTAGTACATCACCGTAGGGAGCGCCGGTGTTATTTGTGAGAAAGAAGGATGGCTCTTTTGCTAATGTTTATTGATTATAGGCAATTGAATAAAGTGACTGTAAAGAATAAGTATCCGCTCCTGAGGATTGATAATTAGTTCGATCAGTTGCAAGGCGCTAAATATTTCTCTAAGATAGACTTGAGACCAGGATATCACCAGGACAGGGTCAAGGAAGAGGACATTCCGAAGACGGCATTCCGGACTAGATATGACAACTATGAGTTTCATGTTATGTTGTTCGGGCTACCTAATGCCCCAGCTGTATTCATGGATTTGATGAATCGTGTATTCAGGCCCTTTCTAGATTTGTTCGTGATCGTGTTCATAGATGATATTCTAGTTTATTCGCCGTCAGAGGCTGATCATGCAGAACATCTGCGAACAATGCTTGGAATTCTTCGATGTAAAGAGTGGTATGCCAAGTTTTCTAAGTGTGAGTTCTAGTTGACCTCTATGGCTTTTCTGGGTCACATTATTTCAGAGGAAGGCATTAGAGTGGATGCCCAGATGATTGAGGCTGTGAAGAATTGGCCAAGGCCCACGGCACCAATGGAGATACGTAGTTTCTTGGGCTTGACAGGTTATTATAGAAGGTTTGTAGAAGGATTTTCCTCTCTTTCAGCCCCATTGACTAAATGAACTCAGAAATCAGCTAAGTTCCAATGGACAGATGCTTGTGAGCAGAGTTTTCAGACGTTGAAGGATAAGCTAACTTCAGCACCAGTTTTGACTCTTCCAGAGGGAGCAGATGGCTATGTGATATATTGTGATGCTTCAATTGTTAGATTGGGCTGCGTATTGATGCAGCATGGTAAGGTTTTCGCTTATGCTTCTAGACAGTTGAAAAAGCACGAGAAGAATTATCCAACCCATGATCTTGAGTTAGCGGCAGTGATTCATGCCTTAAAGATATGGAGGCACTACTTATACGGTGTCCATGTTGATATCTACACTGATCATAAGAGTCTCCAGTACATCTTTACATAGAAGGACTTGAACTTGCGTCAAAGGCGATGGTTGGAGAGGTTAAAAGATTATGATGTGGATATTCTGTATCATCCAGGGAAGGCTAATGTAGTAGCTGATGCCCTCAGTCGTAAATCTATGGGTAGCTTGTCTCACGTGTCTCCAAAGAACCTTTGGAATTTGATCAATTAATAAAAGCCCAAACGGGCATAATTCACTTAAAAAAAATGTGTGGCCAGAGAGAAGCGAAATGGTCCGTGAGGTTCATCGATTGGCTAGCCTTGGAGTCTGATTGATAGATTCAGGTGATGCAGGAGTTACTGTTCAAGACGCAGTAGTATCATCCTTGGTAGTAGAGATAAAGGAGTGTCAATATGAGGATCCTGTTCTATTTCTTTACCGAGATACAACCCCTCAGAAAGAAAAGACACCCTTTGTGATCACAGGTGATGGAGTACTCAGGTATCGAGGTAGATTGTGTGTCCCTGGTGTTGCAGGACTCCGTCAGCAGATTATATGAGAGGCACATTACTCCCGCTATTCTATTCATCCAGGCTCCACAAAGATGTACTATGATCTCAAGGAAGTTTATTGATGGGATGGTATGAAAAGAGATATAGCGGAATTTGTCGCTCAGTGTTCAAATTGTCAGCAGGTCAAAATAGAGCACCAGAAGCCTGGAGGTCTATTGCAGGCTATGGAGATTCCGACATGGAAGTGGGAGGTAATTAATATGGACTTCATTACAGGGTTGCCCCGTACTCAGCGGAAGTGTGATCCGATATGGGTCATAGTTGGTAGGCTCACAAAGTAAGCTCACTTTCTGCCTGTCAGAACTACTTATGTAGCCGAGGATTATGCAAAGCTTTACCTGAAGGAGATTGTACGACTTCATGGTGTTCCTTCAGCCATTATTTCAGATTGTGGAGCACAGTTCACCGCTAAATTCTGGAAGTCTTTTCAGCAGGGATTGGGGACTCAGATGAGTCTTAGTACGGCATTTCACCCCCAGAAAGATGGACAAGCAGAGCATACTATACAGACCCTTAAGGATATGCTTAGAGCTTGTGTACTTGACTTTCAAGGCAGTTGGGATGATCACTTGCCTCTAATCGAGTTTGCATATAACAACAGTTACCATTCCAGTATTCAGATGGCTCCTTATGAGCCTTATATGGGCAGAGATGCAGACCGCCCATAGGGTGGTTCGATCTCAGGGAGAATCAGTTACTAGGCCCAGACTTAATTCAGCAAACATTTGATAAGGTGAAAGTGATTAGAGAGAGGTTGCTAACACCTCAGAGCCGACAGAAATCCTATGCGGATAATCGGCGACGTAAGCTAGAGTTCGAAAGGGGCGACTCGGTGTTCCTGAAAGTTTCGCCTATGAAGGCAGTAATGAGGTTTGGTAAGAAGGGTAAGTTGAGCCCTCGATATATTAGGCCATATAAGATCATTCGTATAGTAGGTATAGTGCCATATGAGCTAGAATTGCCTTCTGAGTTAGAATCGGTACATCCAGTATTTCATGTATCAATGCTTCGTAAGTGTATCAGAGATCCTTCAAGAGTGATACCAGTGAATGACATCCAGGTGACTGAGCAGTAATCATACGAAGGAGTTCCAGTAGCTATATTGGACAGACAGGTCCGTCGGTTGCGGACCAAAGATGTAGCTTCGGTTAAAGTCCTGTGGAGGGGTACAAATATTGAAAAAGTGACTTGGGAAGCGAAAGAGGCAAAAAAGATGGAGTACCCACATTTGTTCCCAGCAGTACAGGAGGTTCAGTCTGAGGCATCATCGCCCCCGGGTATTATTTCATTTCAGTAATCGTGATTGGTCATATGAGGCCATGGTATTCTGTGTTATAGTATGTGGCCCTGTGTGGAATTATTTTAGGTTGTTGCGTGCAGGGAGGATTGGTATAAGTACAGGGGAAACTCTGCCGAAATTTTTATAACCCAGGAATGTTCGAACATTCGAGGATGAATGATCCTAAGGGGGAGAGAATGTTACACCCCTCGTGTTCGTAGTGGTAGAACCTATGGTTTCCTAGTCGGGTATGCCCTTGGAATAGAGACTCGAGCCCAAATTTAGAGGTAGAAAATGTCTTACTCCGTGTACAAGGGTACCAGCAGATATTCCTGGCAATCTATAGAGTTAAAAGTTGAGCGAATCAAGTCGACGCGATCGGAACTGAACCAAAAAAACCTTCAGGACACCAGTCATCGTCGACGGATCGGCGACATGTTCAACGGATCATTGACGTGCGGCGTCAACAATATCCCGCAACCATGCATCTGCAGGCGCAGGTCAACGGAGCAAGTCGATGGACCGTCGACATGTCGACGGGCCGTCGACCCACTCATCAAACCGGACACTGTAGCCGTTTTGGCTTCCAACTATAAATAGGTGGTCCATGACCCTAATTCATATTTTTCCTCCTTCCAAAATCAGAAAACCCTAATATATTCTCTGCAAATATTCTTCATCATATTAGTGAAGATTTGACAAGACCCGGACTCCCTAAATCTGAAAGGGTAAGGAAGAAGGTTGCTTCTAGGGTTTCTTCAAGTTGTGGAGTTTAGGGAGTTGAAGTTGAAGTGATTCTTGGGATTCTTGACCCCTCAAGGTATGTAAATGATTTCTACCCTTATATTTAAGTTGGTTATCAAGAGTTCAGTGATGTTAAGTAAAAAGAAGGTAATTGTGGAAGTGTTAAGTTGATGAAGGGCAATGTAGTGATATAGGGTTGTTTTAAGAGATGATTGGAAACGGGTTTACGTATATTTTGATATATATATATATATATATATATATATATATATATATATATGTGTGTGTGTGTGTGTGTGTGTGTGTGTTGTCATTGTTGATGTGAGTATTGTAGTTGATGTGGGATCGAATGAGAAGTTGGAGAGTTGTAAGCTTACAAGGAAATTATTGTCTACAGTTCGTTGAGCTTTATACGCATTTGAGGATGGCTAGTAAGCGAAGTAAATATCCTAATTAAGCCCTATGTTATCTTAATTTTAGACTTGCAAGTTCAAGAGGTAGAAGTTGGGTGATTGCGTATACTTCAAGGTAGGTGAAGGCTAACCTTTCCTTCTTTTGGCATGATCCCATGATATGATCCAACAAGGGAGTAAGCGAGATTCCATATTACTCTACTCTTAGAAGTATTAGGAGTACTTCAGTATTTGATGTTCATGCACCCCATTTATGAGTGATCCTTCTGTTTATGGGTCCAGTCTTACGTAGTCAGTTTTGTTCATACAATTCATTCATGCATTACATTCAGTATATATTTATGTACATTACCTCGTGACTAGAAGGCGTTATATACGCATTACTACTATGATGATGATATTGATTATGGCCACAGAGGAGCCAATATGATATGACGAGATGCCATAGAGGCTTGCAGACGTTATATACATATATACATCAGGCGTTATATATGCACACATATCAGGCGTTATATACGAACACATATAGATGCACGACTATCATTGATTGGTATGAGCATGCATATTATGTGCCCACAGAGGCATTGTCAGTTATGCAGACTTATGCAGATTTAGGCAGATACTAGTTCATACAAGTACATGCAGACAGTCATTTCAGTTTATCAGTTCAGATCTTACCCATAATTCTAATGTGTATATATGTTGTTATTCTTATACCTTACATACTCGATACATTATCCGTACTGACTCGCCATTGCTCGGAGGGCTGCGTTCATGCCCGCAGGTACAGGTAGACAGACAGGTGGTCTATCTCAGTAGGACCTCTAGATCTAGCAGTGGTCAGTACGCTCCATTCGATCTGGAGCTACAGTCAGTTTTGGTATGCCTCTTTTGAGATGTGTATGCATATGGGTATGACGGGGCCCTGTCCCGTCCTTTCTACAGCTTTTATTCTAGTAGAGGTCTATAGACAGTTTTATGTAATAGTCAGATGATGCAGCCTTGTCGGCTTCTATTCCTTTATGTACAGTATATGTAGCAGCCTAGCCGGCTTGCACTGTTCTTCCGCATGTTGTGTGTATATATATATATATATATGCAGATTGTACGGAGTTATGATGTTTCCTTTTTATGAGATTAGTTTGTGCCATTTATGGGCCTTTGATGTTCAGTATGTCAGGTAAGTATTTAGGGGTGTTTGGTCGTTAGAGGTCAGACTCCCGTCATGGCTCATCGGTTTGGGTCGTACAGCTGTATGCTAAATTCTCCAAGTGTGAGTTCTGGTTGAACTCTGTGGCTTTTCTTTGCCACATTATTTCAGATGGAGGCATTAGAGTGGATACTCAAAAGATTGAAGCTGTGAAGAATTGGCCAAGGCCCACGACACCAATGGAGATATGTAGTTTCTTGGGACTGGCTGGTTATTACAGAAAGTTCGTAAAAGGATTTTTTTCTCTTTCGGCCCCATTGACCAAGTTGACTCAGAAATCAGCCAAGTTCCAGTGCATTGATGGATGTGAGCGGATTTTTCAAATACTGAAGGACAAGTTGACCTCCGCACCCGTCTTGACTCTTCCAGAAGGAATAGATGGCTATGTGATATATTTTGATGCTTCGGGTATTGGTTTGGGAAGTGTATTGATGTAGCACGATAAGGTTGATGCTTATGCGTCTAGGCAGTTGAAAAAGCACGAAAAGAATTATCCAACCCATGATCTCGAGTTAGCTGCGGTAATCCATGCTTTGAAATTATGGAGACATTATTTATATGGTGTCTATGTTGATATCTATACCGATCACAAGATCCTTTATTATATCTTTAAGCAAAAGGACTTGAATTTATGCTAGAGGCGATGGCTAGAGTTGTTGAAATATTATGATGTTAATATTCTGTACCATCCTGGCAAGGCCAATGTTGTAGTCGATGCTCTTAGTCGTAAATCCATGGTTAGTCTAACAGATGTGCAGCCAGAGAAAAGAGATATGGTCCGTGAAGTTCACCGATTAGCTAGCCTTGGAGTTCAGCTGATAAACTCAGGTGATACAGGAGTTACAATTCAGGATACAACAATGTCATCCTAGGTAGATGAGATAAAGGAACGTCAATACGAAGATCCTGTCCTAGTCCATTATCGGGATACAGCTCCTCAAAAAGAAAAGACACCTTTAGTGATCACAGGAGATGGAGTGCTCAGGTATCAAGGTAGATTATGCGTTCCTAACGTTTCAGGCCTTCGTCAGCAAGTTATGGGGGAAGCCCCTTATTCTCGTTATTCTATCCATCCGGGCACAACAAAGATGTATCATGATCTCAAAGAAGTTTACTGGTGGGATGGCATAAAGAAAAATATAGTGGAGGTTGTCAGTCAGTGTCCGAATTTTCAGCAAGTTAAGTTAGAGTACCAGAAGCCTGAAGGTTTATTACAGGCTGTGGAGATTCCGACATGAAAATGGGAAGTAATTAACATGGATTTCATTACAGGGTTGCCCCGTACCCAGCGGAAGTATGATTCAATATGGGTCATAGTTGATAGGCTTATAAAGTCAGCTCATTTCCTACCTGTCAAAACTACCTATTTGGCTGAAGATTTTGCGAAGCTCTATTTTAAAAAAATTGTATGACTTTATGGGGTTCCTACAGCTATTATTTCAGATAGAGGGGCACAGTTCACAACTAATTTCTGGAGATCTTTTCAAGATGGATTGGGAACCCAGGTAAGTCTTAGTACCGCTTTCAATCTGCAGACAAATAGACAAGCAGAGCATACTATACAGACCCTTGAAGATATGCTAAGAGCTTGTGTACTTGATTTTCAAGGAAGCTGGGATGATCATTTGCCACTTATTGAGTTTGCATATAATAACAGTTACCATTCCAGTATTCAAATGGATCGTTATGAGGCTTTGTATGGACGGAGATCGATCCCCTATAGGATGGTTTGATGTTGGAGAAAATGAGTTAGTTGGCCCATATTTAATACAGCAAGCAGTTGATACAGTGAAAGTAATTCAGGAAAGATTGCAAGTGGCTCAGAGTCGACAAAAATCCTATACAGATAATCGACGACGCAAGGTATGCCCCATCTATGGTGGCTGAGAACGACCTTGCAACGACATGTCGACGGCCAGTCCCTTTGCACCGTCAATATGTATTGTTTTCCTGAATCCCTGAGTCGCCTTGGTTCGCGTTGATTCAATTCATTTAGCTTTTAAACCTAACGTATTGCAAAGAACATATACTTATACTTTGGTACACGCGAGGTAAGGAATTTAATATCTCAAAAACTCGGGTACGGATCTCCATACTAAGGGTATAAACCACCAATAAGCCAAAGACTTTCTTGTGATGAAAACGAGAGGTGTAACAATTCTAAACAAACAAAAAATGGCTAAAAATTTGTCTTTATTTCTTTCAGTTGTTGTCTTGTCAATTTATAAATACACTTTAAGGGAACAAACACTAGCTATAAAATCCCAGTAATAGTTTTTTGACTTCAAATATATTTTCAAAAAATGTAAACACTGCTGACAAGAGAAAATAGAAAAGGGAAAAAAAAATGTTGGTTCATCGACTCAATTGAGCAGGTACATACATATATAAGTTTAGCACTACAAGTTTCTATCTTTTTGTTTTAATATTTAAGGTGCAGGTATTTTATAATTGGATTTTTTTTTTACTTTATCCATTTATAACATAAAAGGTAACAATTTATGACGTTTCATGTAATTTATATTTGTTATTCTCACACGTACACACATGTATATGATTCAACCTCAAAACTCTAACTCTATCAAACTCGAGAAACTACATTTGGATCGTCTCCTATCATAATAAGGGTAAATTTTGAATAAAGTACCACATTTACTCACTAAACATATCCCCATTGTCTCTTGAAATGTTACAGGTTGTAAGAGAACTAGGACCCCATCGGTCCTTATGTTCTTCCAAAGAAACAAAAAATGGCTAAACAATTGTCTTTATTTCTTTCAGTTGTTGTCTTGCACATTTATAAGTACACTTTAAGGGAACAAACACAAGCTATAAAATCCCAGTAATAGTTTTTTGACTTCAAATATATTTTCAAAAAACTTAAACATTGCTAAGTAGAGAAAATTGAAAAAGGAAAGAAAATGCTCTCGCAGATCGCGTCAATTGAGTAGGCACATACGTATATAAGTTTACCTGTACCAATTTTCATTTTTTTTTGTTTTAATATTCAAAGTGTAGGTATATTATAATTGGACATTTTGTTTTAATTCTCAATCTATAACAAAAAAAGGTAACAATTTATGAATTTTAATCTAATTTATATTTGTTATTCTCAATTATACACACATATATGTGATTCAACCTCCAAACTCTAACTCTATCAAACTCGAGAAACTACATTTGTATCATCACTTTTCATAATAAGGGTAAAATTTGAACAAAGGAACACATTTACTCACTAAACATTTCCCCAGTGTCTCTTGAAATGTAACGGGTTGTTAGAGAAGTAGAACCCCATCTGTCCTTATGTTCTTCTAAACAAACAAATAATGGCTAAAACAATTGTCGTTATTACTTTCAGTTGTTGTCTTGCCAATTTATAAGTACACATTAAGGGAACAAACACTAGTTATAAAATCCCTGCAATATTTTTTTTTAGTTCAAATATCATTTTCAAAAAATGGAAACACTGCTGACAAGAGAAAATAGAAAAGGGAAAAAAATAGCGCTGGTTTATCGACTCAATTGAGAAGGTGCATACGTATATAAGTGTCACCTACCAGTTTCCATTTTTTTTTAATATTCAAGGTGCAGGTATCTTATATTTGGATTTTTTATTTTACTTTATCCATTTATAACATAAAAGGTAATAATTTATGACGTTTCATGTAATTTATATTTGTTATTCTCACACGTGCACACATGTATATGATTCAACCTCAAAACTCTAACTCTATCAAACTCTAGAAACTACATTTGGATTGTCACTTATCATAATCAGGGTAAATTTTGTATAAAGTACCAGATTTACTCACTAAAAATATCCCAATTGACTCCTGAAATGTTACGGGCTGTAAGAGAACTAGGACCCCATCTGTCCTTATGTTCTTCCAAAGAAACAAAAAATGGCTAAACAATATTCTTTATTTCTTTCAGTTGTTGTCTTGCCAATTTATAAGTACACTTTAAGGGAACAAACACTAGCTATAAAATCCCAGTAATAGTTTTTTGACTTCAAATATATTTTCAAAAAATGTAAACACCGCTGACAAGAGAAAATAGAAAAGGGAAAAAAAATGCTCTCGCAGATCGCTTCAATTGAGTAGGCACATACGTATATAAGTTTACCTGTACCAATTTTCATTTTTTTGTTTTAATATTCAAAGTGTAGGTATATTATAATTGGACATTTTGTTTTAATTCTCAATCTATAACAAAAAAAGGTAACAATTTATGACGTTTAATCTAATTTATATTTGTTATTCTCAGTTATACGCACATATATGTGATTCAACCTCCAAACTCTAACTCTATCAAACTCGAGAAACTACATTTGTATCATCACTTTTCATAATAAGGGTAAAATTTGAACAAAGGAACACATTTACTCACTAAACATTTCCCCAGTGTCTCTTGAAATGTAACGGGTTGTTAGAGAAGTAGGACCCCATCTGTCCTTATGTTCTTCTAAACAAACAAATAATGGCTAAAACAATTGTCTTTATTACTTTCAGTTGTTGTCTTGCCAATTTATAAGTACACATTAAGGGAACAAACACTAGTTATAAAATCCCTGCAATAGTTTTTTTACTTCAAATATCATTTTCAAAAAATGGAAACACTGCTGACAAGAGAAAATAGGAAAGGGAAAAAATATAGCCCTGGTTTATCGACTCAATTGAGCAGGTGCATTCGTATATAAGTGTCGCCTACCAGTTTCCATTTTTTTTTAATATTCAAGGTGCAGGTATCTTATAATTGGATTTTAGATTTTACTTTATCCATTTATAACATAAAAGGTAAAATTTTATGACGTTTCATGTAATTTATAGTTGTTATTCTCACACGTATAAACATGTATATGATTCAACCTCAAAACTCTAACTCTATCAAACTCAAGAAACTACATTTGGATTGTCACTTATCATAATAAGGGTAAATTTTTAATAAAGTACCAGATTTACTCACTAAACATATCCCCATTGTCTCTTGAAATATTACGGGTTGTAAGAGAACTAGGACCCCATCTGTCTTTATGTTCTTCCAAAGAAACAAAAAATGGCTAAACAATTGTCTTTATTTCTTTCAGTTGTTGTCTTGCCAATTTATAAGTACACTTTAAGGGAACAAACACTAGCTATAAAATCCCAGTAATAGTTTTTTGACATCAAATATATTTTCAAAAAATGTAAACACTGCTGACAAGAGAAAATATAAAAGGGAAAAAAAGCGCTGGTTCATCGACTCAATTGAGCAGGTACATAGATATATAAGTTTAGCACTACAAGTTTCCATCTTTTTGTTTTAATATTTAAGGTGCTGGTATCTTATAATTGGATTTTTTTTTACTTTATCCATTTATAACATAAAAGGTAACAATTTATGACGTTTCATGTAATTTATATTTGTTATTCTCACACGTACACATATGTATATGATTCAACCTCAAAACTCTAACTCTATCAAACTCGAGAAACTACATTTGGATCGTCACCTATCATAATAAGGGTAAATTTTGAATAAAGTACCACACTCACTAAACATATCCCCATTGTCTCTTGAAATGTTACGGGTTGTAAGAGAACTAGGACCCTATCGGTCCTTATGTTCCTCCAAAGAAACAAAAAATGGCTAAATAATTGTCTTTATTTCTTTCAGTTGTTGTCTTGCACATTTATAAGTACACTTTAAGGGAACAAACACTAGCTATAAAATCCCAGTAATAGGTTTTTGACTTCAAATATATTTTCAAAAAACTTAAACATTGCTAAGTAGAGAAAATTGAAAAAGGAAAGAAAATGCTCACGTAGATCGCTTCAATTGAGTAGGCATATACGTATAAAAGTTAACAGGTACCAATTTCTATTTTTTTGTTTTAATATTCAAAGTGTATGTATATTATAGTTGAACATTTTGTTTTAATTCTGAATCTATAACAAAAAAGGCAACAATTTATGACGTTTAATCTAATTTATATTTGTTATTCCCAATTATGCACACATATATGTGATTCAACCTCCAAACTCTAACGCTATTAAACTCGAAAAACTACATTTGTATTATCACTTTTCAAATAAGGGTAAAATTTGAACAAAGGAACACCTCACTAAACAATTCCCCAATGTCTCTTGAAATGTAACGGGTTGTTAGAGAAGTAGGACCCCATTTGTCCTTATGTTCTTCTAAACAAACAAATAATGGCTAAAACAATTGTCTTTATTATTTTCAGTTGTTGTCTTGCCAATTTATAAGTACACATTAAGGGAAAAAACACTAGTTATAAAATCCCTGCAATATATATTTTACTTCAAATATCATTTTCAAAAAATGGAAACACTGCTGACAAGAGAAAATAGAAAAGGGAAAAAAATAGCGCTGGTTTATCGACTCAATTGAGCAGGTGCATACGTATATAAGTGTCGCCTACCAGTTTCCATGTTTTTTTAATATTCAAGGTCCAGGTATCTTATAATTGGATTTTTTTTTTTACTTTATCCACTTATAACATAAAAGGTAACAATTTATGATGTTTCATGTAATTTATATTTGTTATTCTCACACGTATACACATGTATATGATTCATCCTCAAAACTCTAACTCTATCAAACTCGAGAAACTACATTTCGATCGTCACTTATCATAATAAGGGAAAATTTTGAATAAAGTACCAGATTTACTCACTAAACATATCCCCATTGTCTCTTGAAATGTTACGGGTTGTAAGAGAACTAGGACCCCAACTGTCCTTATGTTCTTCAAAGAAACAAAAAATGGCTAAACAATTGTCTTTATTTCTTTCAGTTGTTGTCTGGCCAATCTATAAGTACACTTTAAGGGAACAAACACTTGCTATAAAATCCCAGTAATTGTTTTTTGACTTCAAATATATTTTCAAAAAAATGTAAACACTGCTGACAAGAGAAAATAGAAAAGGGAAACACAAAGCGCTGGTTCATCGACTCAATTGAGCCGGTACATACGAATATAAGTTTAGCACTACCAGTTTCCATCTTTTAGTTTTAATATTTAAGGTGCAGGTATCTTATCATTGGAGTTTTTGTTTTAATTCTCAATCTATAACAAAAAAAGGTAACAATTTATGACGTTTAATCTAATTTATATTTGTTATTCTCAATTATACACACATATATGTGATTCAACCTCCAAACTCTAACTCTATCAAACCCGAGAAACTACATTTGTATCATCACTTTTCATAATAAGGGCAAAATTTGAACAAAGGAACACATTTACTCACTAAACATTTCCCCAATGTCTCTTGAAATGTAACGGGTTGTTAGAAAAGTAGGACCCCATCTGTCCTTATGTTCTTCTAAACAAACAAATAATGGCTAAAACAATTGTCTTTATTACTTTCAGTTGTTGTGTTGTCAATTTATAAGTACACATTAAGGGAACAAACACTAGTTATAAAATCCCTGCAATAGTTTTGTTACTTCAAATATCATTTTAAAAAAATGGAACACTGTTGACAAGAGAAAATAGAAAAGGGAATAGCGCTGGTTTATCGACTCCATTGAGCAGGTGCATACGTATATAAGTGTCACCTACCAGTTTACATATTTTTTTAATATTCAAGGTCCAGGTATCTTATAATTGGATTTTTTATTTTAATTTATCCATTTATAACATAAAAGGTAACAATTTATGACGTTTCATTTAATTTATATTTGTTATTCTCACACGTACACACATGTATATGATTCAACCTCAAAACTCTAAATCTATCAAACTCTAGAAACTACATTTGGATTGTCACTTATCATAATCAGGGTAAATTTTGAATAAAGTACCAGATTTACTCACTAAACATATCCCCATTATCTCCTGAAATGTTACGGGTTGTAAGAGAAATAGGACCCCATCTGTCCTTATGTTCTTCCAAAGAAACAAAAAATGGCTAAACAATATTCTTTATTTCTTTAAGTTGTTGTCTTGCCAATTTATAAGTACACTTTAAGGGAACAAACACTAGCTATAAAATCCCAGTAATAGTTTTATGACTTCAAATATATTTTCAAAAAATATAAACACTGCTGACAAGAGAAAATAGAAAAGGGGAAAAAAGCGCTAGTTCATCGACTCAATTGAGCCGGTACATACATATATAAGATTAGCACTACAAGTTTCCATCTTTGTTTTTTAATGTTTAAGGTGCCGGTATCTTATAATGGGAATTTATTTTTTTTACTTTATCCATTTATAACAAAAAAAGGTTACAATTTATGACATTTAATGTAATTTATATTTGTCATTCTCACATGTACACACATATACTTGATTCAACCTCGAAACTCTAACTCTATCAAACTCGAGAAACTACATTTGGATCATCACTTATCATAATAAGGGTAAAATTTTAATAAAGTGTCACCTTTACTCTCTAAACATATCGCCATTGTCTCTTGAAATGTAACGGATTATAAGAGAACTAGGACCCCATCTGCCCTTTTGTTCTTCCAAACAAGCAAAAAATGACTAAAACAGTTGTCTTTATTACTTTTAGTTGTTGTCTTGCCAATTTATAAGTACACTTTAAGGGAACAAACACTAGCTATAAAATCCTAGTAATAGTTTTTTGACTTCAAATATATTTTCAAAAAACATAAACATTGTTAAGTAGAGAAAATTGAAAAAGGAAAAAAAATGCTATGGTTGATCGCTTCAATTGAGTAGGCACATACGTATAAAAGTTTACCAGTACCAATTTCTATTTTTTTGTTCTAATATTCAAAGTGTAGGTATATTATAATTGGACATTTTGTTTTAATTCTCAATCTATAACAAAAAAAGGTAACAATTTATGACGTTTAATCTAATTTATATTTGTTATTCTCAGTTATAAGCACATATATGTGATTCAACCTCCAAACTCTAACTCTATCAAACCCGAGAAACTACATTTGTATCATCACTTTTCATAATAAGGGTAAAATTTGAACAAAGGAACACATTTACTCACTAAACATTTCCCCAGTGTCTCTTGAAATGTAACGGGTTGTTAGAGAAGTAGAACCCCATCTGTCCTTATGTTCTTCTAAACAAACAAATAATGGCTAAAACAATTGTCGTTATTACTTTCAGTTGTTGTCTTGCCAATTTATAAGTACACATTAAGGGAACAAACACTAGTTATAAAATCCCTGCAATATGTTTTTTACTTCAAATACCATTTTCAAAAAATGGAAACACTGCTGACAAGAGAAAATCGAAAAGGGAAAAAAATAGCGCTGGTTTATCGACTCAATTGAGCAGGTGCATACGTATATAAGTGTCACCTACCAGTTTCCATTTTTTTTTAATATTCAAGGTGCAGGTATCTTATATTTGGATTTTTTATTTTACTTTATCCATTTATAACATAAAAGGTAATAATTTATGACGTTTCATGTAATTTATATTTGTTATTCTCACACGTACACACATGTATATGATTCAACCTCAAAACTCTAACTCTATCAAACTCTAGAAACTACATTTGGATTGTCACATATCATAATCAGGGTAAATTTTGAATAAAGTACCAGATTTACTCACTAAAAATATCCCAATTGACTCCTGAAATGTTACGGGCTGTAAGAGAACTAGGACCCCATCTGTCCTTATGTTCTTCCAAAGAAACAAAAAATGGCTAAACAATATTCTTTATTTCTTTCAGTTGTTGTCTTGCAAATTTATAAGTACACTTTAAGGGAACAAACACTAGCTATAAAATCCCAGTAATAGTTTTTTGACTTCAAATATATTTTCAAAAAATGTAAACACCGCTGACAAGAGAAAATAGGAAAGGGAAAAAAAATGCTCTCGCAGATCGCTTCAATTGAGTAGGCACATACGTATAAAAGTTTACCAGTACCAATTTCTATTTTTTTGTTCTAATATTCAAAGTGTAGGTATATTATAATTGGACATTTTGTTTTAATTCTCAATCTATAACAAAAAAAGGTAACAATTTATGACGTTTAATCTAATTTATATTTGTTATTCTCAGTTATAAGCACATATATGTGATTCAACCTCCAAACTCTAACTCTATCAAACCCGAGAAACTACATTTGTATCATCACTTTTCATAATAACGGTAAAATTTGAACAAAGGAACACATTTACTCACTAAACATTTCCCCAGTGTCTCTTGAAATGTAACGGGTTGTTAGAGAAGTAGGACCTCATCTGTCCTTATGTTCTTCTAAACAAACAAATAATGGCTAAAACAATTGTCTTTATTACTTTCAGTTGTTGTCTTGCCAATTTATAAGTACACATTAAGGGAACAAACACTAGTTATAAAATCCCTGCAATAGTTTTTTTACTTCAAATATCATTTTCAAAAAATGGAAACACTGCTGAAAAGAGAAAATAGGAAAGGGAAAAAATATAGCCCTGATTTATCGACTCAATTGAGCAGGTGCATTCGTATATAAGTGTCGCCTACCAGTTTCCATATTTTTTTAATATTCAAGGTGCAGGTATCTTATAATTGGATTTTAGATTTTACTTTATCCATTTATAACATAAAAGGTAAAATTTTATGACGTTTCATGTAATTTATATTTGTTATTCTCACACGTATAAACATGTATATGATTCAACCTCAAAACTCTAACTTTATCAAACTCAAGAAACTACATTTGGATTGTCACTTATCATAATAAGGGTAAATTTTTAATAAAGTACCAGATTTACTCACTAAACATATCCCCATTGTGTCTTGAAATATTACGGGTTGTAAGAGAACTAGGACCCCATCTGTCTTTATGTTCTTCCAAAGAAACAAAAAATGGCTAAACAATTGTCTTTATTTCTTTCTGTTGTTGTCTTGCCAATTTATAAGTACACTTTAAGGGAACAAACACTAGCTATAAAATCCCAGTAATAGTTTTTTGACATCAAATACATTTTCAAAAAATGTAAACACTGCTGACAAGAGAAAATATAAAAGGGAAAAAAAAGCTCTGGTTTATCGACTCAATTGAGCAGGTACATACATATATAAGTTTAGCACTACAAGTTTCCATCTTTTTGTTTTAATATTTAAGGTGCAGGTATCTTATAATTGCATTTTTTTTTACTTTATCCATTTATAACATAAAAGGTAACAATTTATGACGTTTCATGTAATTTATATTTGTTATTCTCACACGTACACATGTGTATATGATTCAACCTCAAAACTCTAACTCTATCAAACTCGAGAAACTACATTTGGATCGTCACCTATCATAATAAGGGTAAATTTTGAATAAAGTACCACACTCATTAAACATATCCCCATTGTTTCTTGAAATGTTACGCGTTGTAAGAGAACTAGGACCCTATCGGTCCTTATGTTCCTCCAAAGAAACAAAAAATGGCTAAACAATTGTCTTTATTTCTTTCAGTTGTTGTCTTGCACATTTATAAGTACACTTTAAGGGAACTAACACTAGCTATAAAATCCCAGTAATAGTTTTTTGACTTCAAATATATTTTCAAAAAACTTAAACATTACTAAGTAGAGAAAATTGAAAAAGGAAAGAAAATGCTCACGCAGATCGCTTCAATTGAGTAGATATATACGTATAAAAGTTAACAGGTACCAATTTCTATTTTTTTGTTTTAATATTCAAAGTGTATGTATATTATAATTGAACATTTTGTTTTAATTCTGAATCTATAACAAAAAAGGCAACAATTTATGACGTTTAATCTAATTTATATTTGTTATTCTCAATTATGCACACATATATGTGATTCAACCTCCAAACTCTGACGCTATTAAACTCGAAAAACTACATTTGTATCATCACTTTTCATAATAAGGGTAAAATTTGAACAAGGGAACACCTCACTAAACAATTCCCCAATGTCTCTTGAAATGTAACGGGTTGTTAGAGAAGTAGGACCCCATCTGTCCTTATGTTCTTCTAAACAAACAAATAATGGCTAAAACAATTATCTTTATTACTTTCAGTTGTTGTCTTGCCAATTTATAAGTACTCATTAAGGGAACAAATACTAGTTATAAAATCCCTGCAATAGTTTTTTTACTTCAAATATCATTTTCAAAAAATGGAAACACCGCTGACAAGAGAAAATAGGAAAGGGAAAAAAAATAGCGCTGGTTTATCGAATCAATTGAGCAGGTGCATACGTATATAAGTGTCGCCTACCAATTTCCATTTTTTTTAATATTCAAGGTGCAGGTATCTTATAATTGGATTTTTTATTTTACTTTATCCAATCAATTTATGACGTTTCATGTAATTTATAATTGTTATTCTCACACGTACAAACATGTATATGATTCAACCTTAAAACTCTAACTCTATCAAACACTAGAAACTACATTTGGATTGTCACTTATCATAATAAGGGTAAATTTTGAATAAAGTACCAGATTTACTCTCTAAACATATCCCCATTGTCTCCTGAAATGTTACGGGTTGTAAGAGAACTAGGACCCCATCTGTCCTTATGTTCTTCCAAAGAAACAAAAATTGGCTAAACAATTGTCTTTATTTCTTTCAGTTGTTGTCTTGCCAATTTATAAGTACACATTAAGGGAAAAAACACTAGTTATAAAATCCCTGCAATATTTATTTTACTTCACATATCATTTTCAAAAAATGGAAACACTGCTGACAAGAGAAAATAGAAAAGGGAAAAAAATAGCGCTGGTTTATCGACTCAATTGAGCAGGTGCATACGTATATAAGTGTCGCCTACCAGTTTCCATGTTTTTTTAATATTCAGGGTCCAGGTATCTTATAATTGGATTTTTTGTTTTACTTTATCCACTTATAACATAAAAGGTAACAATTTATGACGTTTCATGTAATTTATATTTGTTATTCTCACACGTATACACATGTATATGATTCATCCTCAAAACTCTAACTCTATCAAACTCGAGAAACTACATTTCGATCGTCACTTATCATAATAAGGGCAAATTTTGAATAAAGTACCACGTTTACTCACTAAACATATCCCCATTGTCTCTTGAAATGTTACGGGTTGTAAGAGAACTAGGACCCCAACTGTCCTTATGTTCTTCAAAGAAACAAAAAATGGCTAAACAATTGTCTTTATTTCTTTCAGTTGTTGTCTGGCCAATCTATAAGTACACTTTAAGGGAACAAACACTTGCTATAAAATCCCAGTAATTGTTTTTTGACTTCAAATATATTTTCAAAAAAATGTAAACACTGCTGACAAGAGAAAATAGAAAAGGGAAAAACAAAGCGCTGGTTCATCGACTCAATTGAGCCGGTACATACGAATATAAGTTTAGCACTACCAGTTTCCATCTTTTTGTTTTAATATTTAAGGTGCAGGTATCTTATCATTGGAGTTTTTGTTTTATCTTATCATGGTTGATCGCTTCAATTGAGTAGGCACATACGTATAAAAGTTTACCAGTACCAATTTCTATTTTTTTGTTCTAATATTCAAAGTGTAGGTATATTATAATTGGACATTTTGTTTTAATTCTCAATCTATAACAAAAAAAGGTAACAATTTATGACGTTTAATCTAATTTATATTTGTTATTCTCAATTATACACACATATATGTGATTCAACCTCCAAACTCTAACTCTATCAAACTCGAGAAACAACATTTGTATCATCACTTTTCATAATAAGGGCAAAATTTGAACAAAGGAACACATTTACTCACTAAACATTTCCCCAATGTCTCATGAAATGTAACGGGTTGTTAGAAAAGTAGGACCCCATCTGTCCTTATGTTCTTCTAAACAAACAAATAATGACTAAAACAATTGTCTTTATTACTTTCAGTTGTTGTGTTGCCAATTTATAAGTACACATTAAGGGAACAAACACTAGTTATAAAATCTCTGCAATAGTTTTGTTACTTCAAATATCATTTTAAAAAAAATGGAACACTGTTGACAAGAGAAAATAGAAAAGGGAATAGCGCTAGTTTATCGACTCCATTGAGCAGGTGCATACGTATATAAGTGTCGCCTACCAGTTTACATTTTTTTTTAATATTCAAGGTCCAGGTATCTTATAATTGGATTTTTTATTTTACTTTATCCATTTATAACATAAAAGGTAACAATTTATGACGTTTCATGTAATTTATATTTGTTATTCTCACACGTACACACATGTATATGATTCAACCTCAAAACTCTAAATCTATCAAACTCTAGAAACTACATTTGGATTGTCACTTATCATAATCAGGGTAAATTTTGAATAAAGTACCAGATTTACTCACTAAACATATCCCCATTATCTCCTGAAATGTTACGGGTTGTAAGAGAAATAGGACCCCATCTGTCCTTATGTTCTTCCAAAGAAACAAAAAATGGTTAAACAATATTCTTTATTTCTTTAAGTTATTGTCTTGCCAATTTATAAGTACGCTTTAAGAGAACAAACACTAGCTATGGTTGATCGCTTCAATTGAGTAGGCACATACGTATAAAAGTTTACCAGTACCAATTTCTATTTTTTTGTTCTAATATTCAAAGTGTAGGTATATTATAATTGGACATTTTGTTTTAATTCTCAATCTATAACAAAAAAAAGGTAACAATTTATGACGTTTAATCTAATTTATATTTGTTATTCTCAGTTATAAGCACATATATGTGATTCAACCTCCAAACTCTAACTCTATCAAACCCGAGAAACTACATTTGTATCATCACTTTTCATAATAAGGGTAAAATTTGAACAAAGGAACACATTTACTCACTAAACATTTCCCCAGTGTCTCTTGAAATGTAACAGGTTGTTAGAGAAGTAGGACCCCATCTGTCCTTATGTTCTTCTAAACAAACAAATAATGGCTAAAACAATTGTCTTTATTACTTTCAGTTGTTGTCTGGCCAATCTATAAGTACACTTTAAGGGAACAAACACTTGCTATAAAATCCCAGTAATTGTTTTTTGACTTCAAATATACTTTCAAAAAAATGTAAACACTGCTGACAAGAGAAAATAGAAAAGGGAAAAACAAAGCGCTGGTTCATCGACTCAATTGAGCCGGTACATACGTATATAAGTGTCGCCTACCAGTTTCCATTTTTTTTTAATATTCAAGGTGCAGGTATCTTATAATTGGATTTTTTGTTTTACTTTATCCATTTATAACATAAAAGGTAACAATTTATGACGTTTCATGTAATTTATATTTGTTATTCTCACACGGACAAACATGTATATGATTCAACCTCAAAACTCTAACTCTATCAAACTCTAGAAACTACATTTGGATTGTCACTTATCATAATAAGGGTAAATTTTGAATAAAGTACCAGATTTACTCACTAAACATATCCCCATTGTCTCCTGAAATGTTACGGGTTGTAAGAGAACTAGGACCCCATCTGTCCTTATGTTCTTCCAAAGTAACAAAAAATGGCTAAACAATTGTCTTTATTTCTTTCAGTTGTTGTCTTGCCAATTTATAAGTACGCTTTAAGGGAACAAACACTAGCTATAAAATCCCAGTAATAGTTTTTTGACTTCAAATATATTTTCAAAAAATGTAAACACTGCTGACAAGAGAAAATAGAAAAGGGGAAAAAAAGCGCTAGTTCATCGACTCAATTGAGCCGGTACATACATATATAAGTTTAGCACTACAAGTTTCCATCTATTTGTTTTAATATTTAAGGTGCCGGTATCTTATAATTGGAATTTGTTTTTTTTACTTTATCCATTTATAACAAAAAAAGGTTACAATTTATGACGTTTAATGTAATTTATATTTGTTAGTCTCACATGTACACACATATACTTGATTCAACCTCGAAACTCTAACTCTATCAAACTCGAGAAACTACATTTGGATCATAACTTATCATAATAGGGGTAAAATTTTAATAAAGTGCCACCTTTACTCTCTAAACATATCGTCATTGTCTCTTGAAATGTGACGGATTATAAGAGAACTAGGACCCCATCTGCCCTTATGTTCTTCCAAACAAGCAAAAAATGGCTAAAACAGTTGTCTTTATTACTTTCAGTTGTTGTCTTGCCAATTTATAAGTATAACTTTAAGGGAACAAACACTAGCTATAAAATCCTAGTAATAGTTTTTTGACTTCAAATATATTTTCAAAAAACATAAACATTGTTAAGTAGAGAAAATTGAAAAAGGAAAAAAAATGCTAATGGCTGATCCCTTCAATTGAGTATGCACATACGTATAAAAGTTTACCAGTACCAATTTCTATTTTTTTTTGTTTTAATATTCAAAGTGTAGGTATATTATAATTGGACATTTTATTTTAATTCTCAATCTATAACAAAAAAAAGGCAACAATTTATGACGTTTAATCTAATTTATATTTGTTATTCTCAATTATGCACACATATATGTGATTCAACCTCCAAGATCTAACTCTATTAAACTCGAGAAACTACATTTGTATCATCATTTTTCAGAATAAGGGTAAAATTTGAACAAAGGAACACATTTACACACTAAACAATTCCCCAATGTCTGTTGAAATGTAATGGGTTGTTACAGAAGTAGAACCGCATCTGTCCTTATGTTCTTCTAAACAAACAAATAATGGCTAAAACAATTGTCTTTATTACTTTCAGTTGTTGTCTTGCCATTTTATAAGTACTCATTAAGGGAACAAACACTAGTTATAAAATCCCTGCAATAGTTTTTTTACTTCAAATATCATTTTCAAAAAATGGAAACACTGCTGACTAGAGAAAATAGGAAAGGGAAAAAAAATAGCGCTGGTTTATCGAATCAATTGAGCAGGTGCATACGTATATAAGTGTCGCATACCAATTTCCATTTTTTTTAATATTCAAGGTGCAGGTATCTTATAATTGGATTTTTTATTTTACTTTATCCAATCAATTTATGACGTTTCATGTAATTTATAATTGTTATTCTCACACGTACAAACATGTATATGATTCAACCTTAAAACTCTAACTCTATCAAACACTAGAAACTACATTTGGATTGTCACTTATCATAATAAGGGTAAATTTTGAATAAAGTACCAGATTTACTCTCTAAACATATCCCCATTGTCTCCTGAAATGTTACGGGTTGTAAGAGAACTAGGACCCCATCTGTCCTTATGTTCTTCCAAAGAAACAAAAATTGGCTAAACAATTGTCTTTATTTCTTTCAGTTGTTGTCTTGCCAATTTATAAGTACACTTTAAGGGAACAAACACTAGCTCTAAAATCCCTGTAATAGTTTTTTGACTTCAAATATATTTTTGAAAAATGTAAACACTGCTGACAAGAGAAAATAGAAAAGGGGAAAAAAAAGTGCTAGTTCATCAACTCAATTGAGCCGGTACATACATATATAAGTTTAGCACTAAGAGTTTCCATCTTTTTGTTTAAATATTTAAGGTGCCGGTATCTTATAATTGGATTTTTTTTTTTTTACTTTATCCATTTATAACAAAAAAAGGTTACAATTTATGACGTTTAATGTAATTTATATTTGTTATTCTCACATGTACACACATATACTTGATTCAACCTCGAAACTCTAACTCTATCAAACTCGAGAAACTACATTTGGATCATCACTTATCATAATAAGGGTAAAATTTTAATAAAGTGCCACCTTTACTCTCTAAACATATCGCCATTGTCTCTTGAAATGTAACGGATTATAAGAGAACTAGGACCCCATCTGCCCTTACGTTCTTCCAAACAAGCAAAAAATGGCTAAAACAGTTGTCTTTATTACTTTCAGTTGTTGTCTTGCCAATTTGTAAGTACACTTTAAGGGAACAAACACTAGCTATAAAATCCTAGTAATAGTTTTTTGACTTCAAATAGGAAAAACAATGCTATGGCTGATCGCTTCAATTGAGTAGGCACATACAAGTTTACCAGTACCAATTTCTATTTTTTTGTTTTAATATTCAAAGTGTAGGTATATTATAATTGGACATTTTGTTTTAATTCTCAATCTATAACAAAAAAAGGCAACAATTTATGACGTTTAATCTAATTTAAATTTGTTATTCTTAATTATGCACACATATATGTGATTCAACCTCCAAGCTCTAACTCTATTAAACTCGAGAAACTACATTTGTATCATCACTTTTCAGAATAAGGGTAAAATTTGAACAAAGGAACACATTTACTCACTAAACATTTCCTCAATGTCTCTTGAAATGTAATGGGTTGTTAGAGAAGTAGAACCTCATCTGTCCTTATGTTCTTCTAAACAAACAAATAATGGCTAAAACAATTGTCTTTATTACTTTCAGTTGTTGTCTTGCCAATTTATAAGTACACATTAAGGGAACAAACACTAGTTATAAAATCCCTGCAATAGTTTTTTTACCTCAAATATCATTTTCAAAAAATGGAAACACTGCTGACAAGAGAAAATAGGAAAGGGAAAACAATAGCGTTGGTTTATCGACTCAATTGAGCAGGTGCATACGTATATAAGTGTCGCCTACCAGTTTCCATTTTTTTTAATATTCAAGGTGCAGGTATCTTATAATTGGATTTTATGTTTTACTTTATCCATTTATAACATAAAAGGTAACAAATTTATGACGTTTCATATAATTTATATTTGTTATTCTCACACGTACAAACATGTATATGATTCAACCTCAAAACTCTAACTCTATCAAACTCTAGAAACTACATTTGGATTGTCACTTATCATAATAAGGGTAAATTTTGAATAAAGTACCAGATTTACTCACTAAACATATCCCTATTGTCTCTTGAAATGTTACGGGTTGTAAGAGAACTAGGACCCCATCTGTACTTATGTTCTTCCAAAGAAACAAAAAATGGCTAAACAATTGTTTTTATTTCTTTCAGTTGTTGTCTTGCCCATTTATAAGTACGCTTTAAGGTAACAAACACTAGCTATAAAATCCTAGTAATAGTTTTTTGACTTCAAATATATTTTCAAAAAACATAAACATTGTTAAGTAGAGAAAATTGAAAATGGAAAAAAAATGTTATGGTTGATCGCTTCAATTGAGTAGGCACATACGTATAAAAGTTTACCAGTACCAATTTCTATTTTTTTGTTCTAATATTCAAAGTGTAGGTATATTATAATTGGACATTTTGTTTTAATTCTCAATCTATAACAAAAAAAGGTAACAATTTATGACGTTTAATCTAATTTATATTTGTTATTCTCAGTTATAAGCACATATATGTGATTCAACCTCCAAACTCTAACTCTATCAAACTCGAGAAACTACATTTGTATCATCACTTTTTATAATAAGGGTAAAATTTGAACAAAGGAACACAATTACTCACTAAACATTTCCCCAGTGTCTCTTGAAATGTAACGGGTTGTTAGAGAAGTAGGACCCCATCAGTCCTTATGTTCTTCAAAACAAACAAATAATCGCTAAAACAATTGTCTTTATTACTTTCAGTTGTTGTCTTGCCAATATATAAGTACACATTAAGGGAACAAACACTAGTTATAAAATCCCTGCAATAGTTTCTTTTACTTCAAATATCATTTTCAAAAAATGGAAACACTGCTGACAAGAGAAAATAGGAAAGGGAAAAAAAATAGCGCTGGTTTATCGACTGAATTGAGCAGGTGCATACGTATATAAGTGTCGCCTACCAGTTTCCATTTTTTTTTAATATTCAAGGTGCAGGTATCTTATAATTGGATTTTATGTTTTACTTTATCCATTTATAACATAAAGGGTAACAAATTTATGACGTTTCATGTAATTTATATTTGTTATTCTCACACGTACAAACAAGTATATGATTCAACCTCAAAACTCTAACTCTATCAAACTCTAGAAACTACATTTGGATTGTCACTTATCATAATAAGGGTAAATTTTGAATAAAGTACCAGATTTACTCACTAAACATATCCCCATTGTCTCCTGAAATGTTACGGGTTGTAAGAGAACTAGGACCCCATCTGTCCTTATGTTCTTCCAAAGAAACAAAAAATGGCTAAACAATTGTCTTTATTTCTTTCAGTTGTTGTCTTGCCAATTTATAAGTACTCTTTAAGGGAACAAACACTAGCTATAAAATCGCAGTAATAGTTTTTTGACTTCAAATATATTTTCAAAAAATGTAAACACTGCTGACAAGAGAAAAAAGAAAAGGGGAAAAAAAGCGCTAGTTCATCGACTCAATTGAGCCGGTACATACATATATAAGTTTAGCACTACAAGTTTCCATCTATTTGTTTTAAAATTTAAGGTGCCGGTATCTTATCATTGGAATTTGTTTTATTTACTTTATCCATTTATAACAAAAAAAGGTTACAATTTATGACGTTTAATGTAATTTATATTTGTTAGTCTCACATGTACACACATATACTTGATTCAACCTCGAAACTCTAACTCTATCAAACTCGAGAAACTACATTTGGATCATCACTTATCATAATTGGGGTAAAATTTTAATAAAGTGCCACCTTTACTCTCTAAACATATCGCCATTGTCTCTTGAAATGTGACGCATTATAAGAGAACTAGGACCCCATCTGCCCTTATGTTCTTCCAAACAAGCAAAAAATGGCTAAAACAGTTGTCTTTATTACTTTCAGTTGTTGTCTTGCCAATTTATAAGTACACTTTAAAGGAACAAACACTAGCTATAAAATCCTAGTATTAGTTTTTTGACTTCAAATATATTTTCAAAAAACTTAAACATTGTTAAGTAGAGAAAATTGAAAAAGGAAAAAAAATGCTATGGCTGATCGCTTCAATTGAGTAGGCACATACGTATAAAAGTTTACCAGTACCAATTTCTATTATTTTTTTTGTTTTAATATTCAAAGTGTAGGTATATTATAATTGGACATTTTATTTTAATTCTCAATCTATAACAAAAAAAAGGCAACAATTTATGACGTTTAATCTAATTTATATTTGTTATTCTCAATTATGCACACATATATGTGATTCAACCTCCAAGATCTAACTTTATTAAACTCGAGAAACTACATTTGTATCATCACTTTTCAGAATAAGGGTAAAATTTGAACAAAGGAACACATTTACACACTAAACATTTCCCCATTGTCTCTTGAAATGTAATGGGTTGTTAGAGAAGTAGAACCCCATCTGTCCTTATGTTCTTCTAAACAAACAAATAATGGCTAAAACAATTGTCTTTATTACTTTCAGTTGTTGTCTTGCCAATTTATAAGTACACATTAAGGGAACAAACACTAGTTATAAAATCCCTGCAATAGTTTTTTTACTTCAAATATCATTTTCAAAAAATGGAAACACTGCTGACAAGAGAAAATAGGAAAGGGGAAAAACATAGCGCTGGTTTATCGACTCAATTGAGCTGGTGCATACGTATATAAGTGTCGCCTACCAGTTTCCATTTTTTTTTAATATTCAAGGTGCAGGTATCCTATAATTGGATTTTATGTTTTACTTTATCCATTTATAACATAAAAGGTAACAATTTATGACGTTTCATGTAATTTATATTTGTTATTCTCACACGTACAAACATGTATATGATTCAACCTCAAAACTCTAACTCTATCAAACTCTAGAAACTACATTTGGATTGTCACTTATCATAATAAGGGTAAATTTTGAATAAAGTACCAGATTTACTCACTAAACATATCCCCATTGTCTCCTGAAATGTTACGGGTTGTAAGAGAACTAGGACCCCATCTGTCCTTATGTTCTTCCAAAGAAACAAAAAATGGCTAAACAATTGTCTTTATTTCTTTCAGTTGTTGTCTTGCCAATTTATAAGTACGCTTTAAGGGAACAAACACTAGCTATAAAATCGCACTAATAGTTTTTTGACTTCAAATATATTTTCAAAAAATGTAAACACTGCTGACAAGAGAAAAAAGAAAAGGGGAAAAAAAGCGCTAGTTCATCGACTCAATTGAGCCGGTACATACATATATAAGTTTAGCACTACAAGTTTCCATCTATTTGTTTTAATATTTAAGGTGCCGGTATCTTATCATTGGAATTTGTTTAATTTACTTTATCCATTTATAACAATAAAAGGTTACAATTTATGACGTTTAATGTAATTTATATTTGTTAGTCTCACATGTACACACATATACTTGATTCAACCTCGAAACTCTAACTCTATCTAACTCGAGAAACTACATTTGGATCATCACTTAACATAATTGGGGTAAAATTTTAATTAAGTGCAACCTTTACTCGCTAAACATATCGCCATTGTCTCTTGAAATGTGACGGATTATAAGAGAACTAGGACCCCATCTGCCCTTATGTTCTTCCAAACAAGCAAAAAATGGCTAAAACAGTTGTCTTTATTACTTTCAGTTGTTGTCTTGCCAATTTATAAGTACACTTTAAGGGAACAAACACTAGCTATAAATTCCTAGTAATAGTTTTTTGACTTCAAATATATTTTCAAAAAACTTAAACATTGTTAAGTAGAGAAAATTGAAAAAGGAAAAAAAAATGCTATGGCTGATCGCTTCAATTGAGTAGGCACATACGTATAAAAGTTTACCAGTACCAATTTCTATTTTTTTTGTTTTAATATTCAAAGTGTAGGTATATTATAATTGGACATTTTGTTTTAATTCTCAATCTATAACAAAACAAGGTAACAATTTATGACGTTTAATCTAATTTATATTTGTTATTCTCAGTTATAAGCACATATATGTGATTCAACCTCCAAACTCTAACTCTATCAAACTCGATAAACTACATTTGTATCATCACTTTTCATAATAAGGGTAAAATTTGAACAAAGGAACACATTTACTCACTAAACATTTCCCCAGTGTCTCTTGAAATGTAACGGGTTGTTAGAGAAGTAGGACCCCATCTGTCCTTATGTTCTTCTAAACAAACAAATAATGGCTAAAACAATTGTCTTTATTACTTTCAGTTGTTCTCTTGCCAATTTATAAGTACTCATTAAGGGAATAAACACTAGTTATAAAATCCCTGCAATAGTTTTTTTACTTCAAATATCATTTTCAAAAAATGGAAACAGTGCTGACAAGAGAAAATAGGAAAGGAAAAAAAAATGGCGCTGGTTTATCGACTCAATTGAGCAGGTGCATACGTATATAAGTGTCGCCTACCAATTTCCATTTGTTTTTAATATTCATGGTGCAGGTATCTTATAATTGGATTTTTTATTTTACATTATCCAATCAATTTATGACGTTTCATGTAATTTATAATTGTTATTCTCACACGTACAAACATGTATATGATTCAACCTCAAAACTCTAACTCTATCAAACACTAGAAACTACATTTGGATTGTCACTTATCATAATAAGGGTAAATTTTGAATAAAGTACCTGATTTACTCACTAAACATATCCCCATTGTCTCCTGAAATGTTACGGGTTGTAAGAGAACTAGGACCCCATCTGTCCTTATGTTCTTCCAAAGAAACAAAAATTGGCTAAACAATTGTCTTTATTTCTTTCAGTTGTTGTCTTGCCAATTTATAAGTACACTTTAAGGGAACAAACACTAGCTATAAAATCCCAGTAATAGTTTTTTGACTTCAAATATATTTTTGAAAAATGTAAACACTGCTGACAAGAGAAAATAGAAAAGGGGAAAAAAAAGCGCTAGTTCATCAACTCAATTGAGCCGGTACATACATATATAAGTTTAGCACTACCAGTTTCCATCTTTTTGTTTAAATATTTAAGGTGTCGGTATCTTATAATTGGATTTTTTTTTACTTTATCCATTTATAACAAAAAAAGGTTACAATTTATGACGTTTAATGTAATTTATATTTGTTATTCTCACATGTACACACATATACTTGATTCAACCTCGAAACTCTAACTCTATCAAACTCGAGAAACTACATTTGGATCATCACTTATCATAATAAGGGCAAAATTTTAATAAAGTGCCACCATTACTCTCTAAACATATCGCCATTGTCTCTTGAAATGTGACGGATTATAAGGGAACTAGGACCCCATCTGGCCTTACGTTCTTCCAAACAAGCAAAAAATGGCTAAAACAGTTGTCTTTATTACTTTCAGTTGTTGTCTTGCCAATTTATAAGTACACTTTAAGGGAACAAACACTAGCTATAAAATCCTAGTAATAATTTTTTGACTTCAAATATATTTTCAAAAAACTTAAACATTGTTAAGTAGAGAAAATTGAAAAAGGAAAAAAAATGCTATGGCTGATCGCTTCAATTGAGTAGGCACATACGTATAAAAGTTTACCAGTACCAATTTCTATTTTTTTTTTTGTTTTAATATTCAAAGTGTAGGTATATTATAATTGGACATTTTATTTTAATTCTCAATCTATAACAAAAAAAAGGCAACAATTTATGACGTTTAATCTAATTTATATTTGTTATTCTCAATTATGCACACATATATGTGATTCAACCTCCAAGATCTAACTCTATTAAACTCGAGAAACTACATTTGTATCATCACTTTTCAGAATAAGGGTAAAATTTGAACAAAGGAACACATTTACACACTAAACATTTCCCCATTGTCTCTTGAAATGTAATGGGTTGTTAGAGAAGTAGAACCCCATCTGTCCTTATGTTCTTCTAAACAAACAAATAATGGCTAAAACAATTGTCTTTTTTACTTTCAGTTGTTGTCTTGCCAATTTATAAGTACACATTAAGGGAACAAACACTAGTTATAAAATCCCTGCAATAGTTTTTTTACTTCAAATATCATTTTCAAAAAATGGAAACACTGCTGACAAGAGAAAATAGGAAAGGGGAAAAACATAGCGCTGGTTTATCGACTCAATTGAGCTGGTGCATACGTATATAAGTGTCGCCTACCAGTTTCCATTTTTTTTTAATATTCAAGGTGCAGGTATCCTATAATTGGATTTTATGTTTTACTTTATCCATTTATAACATAAAAGGTAACAATTTATGACGTTTCATGTAATTTATATTTGTTATTCTCACACGTACAAACATGTATATGATTCAACCTCAAAACTCTAACTCTATCAAACTCTAGAAACTACATTTGGATTGTCACTTATCATAATAAGGGTAAATTTTGAATAAAGTACCAGATTTACTCACTAAACATATCCCCATTGTCTCCTGAAATGTTACGGGTTGTAAGAGAACTAGGACCCCATCTGTCCTTATGTTCTTCCAAAGAAACAAAAAATGGCTAAACAATTGTCTTTATTTCTTTCAGTTGTTGTCTTGCCAATTTATAAGTACGCTTTAAGGGAACAAACACTAGCTATAAAATCGCACTAATAGTTTTTTGACTTCAAATATATTTTCAAAAAATGTAAACACTGCTGACAAGAGAAAAAAGAAAAGGGGAAAAAAAGCGCTAGTTCATCGACTCAATTGAGCCGGTACATACATATATAAGTTTAGCACTACAAGTTTCCATCTATTTGTTTTAATATTTAAGGTGCCGGTATCTTATCATTGGAATTTGTTTAATTTACTTTATCCATTTATAACAATAAAAGGTTACAATTTATGACGTTTAATGTAATTTATATTTGTTAGTCTCACATGTACACACATATACTTGATTCAACCTCGAAACTCTAACTCTATCTAACTCGAGAAACTACATTTGGATCATCACTTAACATAATTGGGGTAAAATTTTAATTAAGTGCAACCTTTACTCGCTAAACATATCGCCATTGTCTCTTGAAATGTGACGGATTATAAGAGAACTAGGACCCCATCTGCCCTTATGTTCTTCCAAACAAGCAAAAAATGGCTAAAACAGTTGTCTTTATTACTTTCAGTTGTTGTCTTGCCAATTTATAAGTACACTTTAAGGGAACAAACACTAGCTATAAATTCCTAGTAATAGTTTTTTGACTTCAAATATATTTTCAAATACATACAAGTTTACCAGTACCAATTTCTATTTTTTTGTTTTAATATTCAAAGTGTAGGTATATTATAATTGGACATTTTGTTTTAATTCTCAATCTATTACAAAAAAAAGGCAACAATTTATGACGTTTAATCTAATTTATATTTGTTATTCTCAATTATGCACACATATATGTGATTCAACCTCCAAGCTCTAACTTTATTAAACTCGAGAAACTACAATTGTATCATCACTTTTCAGAATAAGGGTAAAATTTGAACAAAGGAACACATTTACACACTAAACATTTCCCCAATGTCTCTTGAAATGTAATGGGTTGTTAGAGAAGTAGAACCGCATCTCTACTTATGTTCTTCCAAAGAAACAAAAAATGGCTAAACAATTGTCTTTATTTCTTTCAGTTGTTGTCTTGCCAATTTATAAGTAAGCTTTAAGGGAACAAACACTAGCTATAAAATCCCAGTAATAGTTTTTTTACTTCAAATATATTTTCAAAATATGTAAACACTGCTGACAAGAGAATATAGAAAAGGGGAAAAAAAGCGCTAGTTCATCGACTCAATTGAGCCGGTACATACATATATAAGTTTAGCACTACAAGTTTCCATCTTTTTGTTTTAATATTTAAGGTGCCGGTATCTTATAATTGGAATTTTATTTTATTTACTTTATCCATTTATAACTAAAAAGGTTACAATTTATGACGTTTAATGTAATTTATATTTGTTATTCTCACATGTACACACATATACTTGATTCAACCTCGAAACTCTAACTCTATCAAACTCGAGAAACTACATTTGGATCATCACTTATCATAATAGGGGTAAAATTTTAATAAAGTGCCACCTTTACTCTCTAAACATATTGCCATTGTCTCTTGAAATGTAACGGATTATAAGAGAACTAGGACCCCATCTACCCTTATGGTCTTCCAAAAAATGGCTAAAACGGTTGTCTTTATTACTTTCAGTTGTTGTCTTGCCAATTTATAAGTACACTTTAAGGGAACAAACACTAGCTATAAAATCCTAGTAATAGTTTTTTGACTTCAAATATATTTTCAAAAAACTTAAACATTGTTAAGTAGAGACAATTGAAAAAGGAAAAAAAATGCTATGGTTGATCGCTTCAATTGAGTAGGCACATACGTATAAAAGTTTAACAGTACCAAGTTCTATTTTTTTGCTTTAATATTCAAAGTGTAGGTATATTATAATTGGACATTTTGTTTTAATTCTCAATCTATAACTTAAAAAAGGCAACAATTTATGACGTTTAATCTAATTTATATTTGTTATTCTCAATTATGCACACATATATGTGATTCAACCTCCGAGCTCTAACTCTATTAAACTCGAGAAACTACATTTGTATCATCACGTATCATAAAAGGGTAAAATTTTAATAAAGTGTCACCTTTACTCTCTAAACATATCGCCATTGTCTATTGAAATGTAACGGATTATAAGAGAACTAGGACCCCATCTGCCCTTATGGTCTTCCAAACAAGCAAAAAATGGCTAAAACAGTTGTCTTTATTACTTTCAGTTGTTGTCTTGCCAATTTATAAGTACACTTTAAGGGAACAAACACTAGCTATAAAATCCTAATAATAGTTTTTTGACTTTAAATATATTTTCAAAAACTTAAACATTGTTAAGTAGAGAAAATTGAAAAAGGAAAAAAAATTCTATGGTTGATCGCTTCAATTGAGTAGGCACATACGTATAAAGGTTTACCAGTACCAATTTCTATTTTTTGTTTTAATATTCAAAGTGTAGGTACATTATAATTGGACATTTTGTTTTAATTCTCAATATATAACAAAAAAAAGGCAACAATTTATGACGTTTAATCTAATTTATATTTGTTATTCTCAATTATGCACACATATATGTGATTCAACCTCCAAGCTCTAACTCTATTAAACTCGAGAAACTACATTTGTAACATCACTTTTCATAATAAGGGTAAAATTTGAACAAAGGAACACATTTACTCACTAAACATTTCCCCAATGTCTCTTGAAATGTAATGGGTTGTTAGAGAAGTAGAACCCCATCTGTCCTTATGTTCTTCTAAACAAACAAATAATGGCTAAAAACAATTGTCTTTATTACTTTCAGTTGTTGTCTTGCCAATTCATAAGTACTCATTAAGGGAACAAACACTAGTTATAAAATCCCTGCAATAGTTTTTTTACTTCAAATATCATTTTCAAAAAATGGAAACACTGCAGACAAGAGAAGATAGGAAAGGGAAAGAAAAAATAGCGCTGGTTTATCGACTCAATTGAGCAGGTGCATACGTATATAAGTGTCGCCTACCAGTTTCCATTTTTTTTTAACATTCAAGGTGCAGGTATCTTATAATTGGATTTTTTATTTTACTTTATCCAAACAATTAATGACGTTTCATGTAATTTATATTTGTTATTCTCACACGTTCAAACATGTATATGATTCAACCTCAAAACTCTAACTCTATCAAACTCTAGAAACTACATTTGGATTGTCACTTATCATAATAAGGGTAAATTTTGAATAAAGTACCAGATTTACTCACTAAATATATCCCTATTGTCTCCAGAAATGTTACGGGTTGTAAGAGAACTAGGACCCCATCTGTCCTTGTGTTCTTCCAAAGAAACAAAAAATGGCTAAACAATTGTCTTTATTTCTTTCAGTTGTTGTCTTGCCAATTTATAAGTACGCATTGAGGGAACAAACACTAGCTATAAAATCCCAGTAATAGTTTTTTGACTTCAAATATATTTTCAAAAAATGTAAACACTGCTGACAAGAGAAAATAGAAAAGGGGAAAAAAAAAGCGCTAGTTCATCGACTCAATTGAGCCGGTACATACATATATAAGTTTAGCACTACAAGTTTCCATCTTTTTGTTTTAATATTTAAGGTGCCGGTATCTTATAATTGGAATTTTATTTTTTTTACTTTATCCATTTATAACAAAAAAGGTTACAATTTATGAAGTTTAATGTAATTTATATTTGTTATTCTCACATGTACACACATATACTTGATTCAACCTCGAAACTCTAACTCTATCAAACTCGAGAAACTACATTTGGATCATCACTTATCATAATAGGGGTAAAATTTTAATAAAGTGCCACCTTTACTCTCTAAACATATCGCCATTGTCTCTTGAAATGTGACGGATTATAAGAGAACTAGGACCCCATCTGCCCTTATGTTCTTCCAAACTAGCAAAAAATGGCTAAAACAGTTGTCTTTATTACTTTCAGTTGTTGTCTTGCCAATTTATAAGTACACTTTAAGGGAACAAACACTAGCTATAAAATCCTAGTAATAGTTTTTTGACTTCAAATATATTTTCAAAAAACTTAAACATTGTTAAGTAGAGAAAATTGAAAAAGGAAAAAACAATGCTATGGCTGATCGCTTCAATTGAGTAGGCACATACGTATAAAAGTTTACCAGTACCAATTTCTATTTTTTTGTTTTAATATTCAAAGTGCAGGTATATTATAATTGGACATTTTGTTTTAATTCTCAATCTATAACAAAAAAGGTAACAATTTATGACGTTTAGTCTAATTTATATTTGTTATTCTCAGTTATACGCACATATATGTGATTGAACCTCCAAACTCTAACTCTATCAAACTCGAGAAACTACATTTGTATCATCACTTTTCATAATAAGGGTAAAATTTGAACAAAGGAACACATTTACTCACTAAACATTTCCCCAATGTCTCTTGAAATGTAATGGGTTGTTAGAGAAGTAGTACCCCATCAGTCCTTATGTTCTTCTAAACAAACAAATAATGGCTAAAACAATTGTCTTTATTACTTTCAGTTGTTGTCTTGCCAATTTATAAGTACACATTAAGGGAACTGTCACGCCCCGAAAGGCCTGGGCGAAACACGGCACTCGGTGCCTTACTGCATGTGACCGAGCGAACCACATGGCTTGTTGAATCATCATGAGGCATAACATGAGCGGAAATATAGCATAAACGTGATGAGCTTTTATAAAACATGAGATGTCATAATAATTTAATGAAATACTTGTTTAAATCATAAATGCGGAAATAACATGAGTTGAGCCCAAAGATGGCTAAACACCTTGCATGTCTAACATAACTAAACTGACTAGTCTATGAAACCTTTAATCGTGAATCTTGACTGGAAAACGTACTTGCTGGGACAAGGCCCCCCAGCATACTTTTAAATGCATGACTAGTAGAATAAAGATAACTGACTAAACCCCGAGTGAGATGGGGATCACCAATGAGCTGTTACGGGCAAATCCTACTGAGCAGATGCAGCGTCCTGTAAATACGTACCTGCATCGTGAAATGCAGGCCCCCGAGCAATAAAAAGGGACGTCAGCACATTGAATGTACTGGTATGTAAAGCAACTGAAAGAAATAACACGGGACATGGAATATTATGATAAGAACTGAAACTGAAACTGAAAACCTGGACATGAGCATGAGCATGGGTATATATATATATATATATATAACATAAGTAAAACATGATAAGTAGGGAGAGCATTTCATAAACCGACATGTGATATCACCACGTGGCTACGTGGAGTCTGGTACCTCGCCGGACTAGCAGAGCCCTCATACCTTGCCAGAGTATAAGGTAGTAAATCACCACGTGGGTACGTGGAGTCTGGTACCTCGCCGGACCAGCAGAGCCCTCATACCTTGCCCGAGTATAAGGTAGTAAGGTACCTGATGGATCCATTCAGTGTAAAATTAAGGTATCGTCTTATCTGGGCGGAGCGATCCTTGTCCTACGGTGGCTACGTAGTTTCAGGCTATCTGAGCCTTCTCGGTAATTTGTGCAACTCCCAAAAACATTAACATAATATAGTTGGCTAAGAAGCCCCTGATTTTCGTGAATTAACTTGTACTTGTCTTGAAATAATGATTTCACGAAATAACTTGTAAACATGGTTTTATGAAATAACTTGTAAACATGGTTTTATGAAATAAATTGTATTTAGTATGTATGTATCTTGTATCATAGCATGAAAACAATCATATAATATAGTTGCATGAAAACTTGTAGACATGTAGGATATTTATGAAATAATCATCTTATTTAAAAACATGCATGCAAGAACCCATAGAATACAAGATATGGGTTTTCATGGATTACGGACGGATTCTCAATAATCATAAAGAAATATTAAGAACTCAATGATGGAATTATAACAATTCATACATGATATAATCATAGACATGGACCTAGGGTTATCATGAGCGTGGTATTGAAACCCTAGTTTTAGTAGAGAATCAAAAATATTGGATTATGAGGCGTGGGGAAGAACAATGATGTTCCCACACGTAGATAGTAACTCTACATACCTTAGTCGCTCCAAAACTTGGATTAAAGACTTGAGCTTTAAAGAAGATTTCCAAAATCTTGAATTCTTGAACCTTGAGATGGGTTTTCTTGAAAACCCTAGTTTTGGAATGATTATTTCTTGTTTAGATTACAAGGATATATATTAGAATTTACTTGGAATGATTAGAATAGGCTTACCTTGATGTTCTTGATGATGGGAGAGAATAGAAGGTCATTCTAGGGCTTGGGGGTGTGAAGAATGAAGTGAAAAGGCCTTAGAACGAAGTTTTAAAATTACTTTCGGACCCATTTTACGCTCAATTTTACGTCCCGTATAATTTGTACGGACCGTATATCATACCGTATAATCATTCCAGTGATTTGGACATTCTGGACCAATTATACGGCTGGAATATACGGCCCGTATAATTTTTACGGTCCGTATGTTCGACCGTATAATTTTTACGGTCCGTATGTTTCCACCGTAAACTGACATAACACTGTTTAGTAAAACGGGCATAACTTTTTGTCCACAGCTCCGTTCAAGACCTATAATATACCGTTGGAAAGCTATTTCAAAGGGCTACAACTTTCATCAAGGAATCTTTCCCAAATTACAAATTAATAAAGGGGTTATGGTCGTTGGAAGTAAGACTTTCTATAAACTCACTTGCAAACATGCCCCGTAGAGTGGCTTTCAACTTTGCTTTGCCCAAAGACTCTTCTCTTGTCTTGATTGGGTTTCAAACACCATTTATACACTACTCAAATTGGGTTCATTATACCCCCGTCTTATGAGTCAAATCTTAGCCCGAATGCACGAGGTGTTACAATATCTCCCCCTTGGGATCGTTCGTCCTCGAATGATGGGTCATGGTTAAGAATATGGCTGGACATGGCTTGAATAAGTGAACATGAAAGAAACACGACGTAAAACATAAGAGCTTGACATGGTTACGTGGAAACATGGTCATGGATCATGAGAACTGAATGCGTGATTACATGGAAACATGGATACTGAAGCATGAGACATGACGTGACATGAATTATGGAAATTTACCTTGAACATTCTCTGCTTGTTCTTCGAACAAAAATGGGTATTTGGATTTCATATCCTCCTCCGCTTCCCATGTAGTTTCCTCAACCTTCTGGCTCCTCCATAGGACTTTCACTGAGGCTACTTCCTTATTTCTCAACTTGCGAACCTGACGGTCAAGAATGACTACAGGGATCTCTTCATACGTCAACCCATCCTTATCTGTTATAGTATCAGCAGGAACAACTAACGACAGGTCTCCTACACACTTCCTCAACATGGACACATGAAACACGGGATGTACAGCAGCCAAATCTTGTGGCAACTCAAGTTCATAAGCTACTAGACCAACCTTTCATAGAATTCTGTAAGGTCCAATATATCTGGATCTGAGCTTCCCTTTCTTGCCAAATCTCATGACACCCTTCATAGGTAAGACTTTAAGGAACACCCAATCATCAACTGAAAATTTTAAGTCCCTTCGCCTCACATCCATGTAAGACTTCTGGAGACTCTGAGTCGTTTCCAAATGCTCTTGAACTAACTTGACTTGCTCCATAGCCTGATCAACTAAATCTGGTCCTAACAATTCTACTTCACCAACGTCAAACTAACCAATCGGTGATCTACACCTTCGCTCAAAAAGGGTTTCAAACGGTGCCATCCCAATACTAGCATGGTAATCAATGACACATAGTTACTGAACTGAATGAATACATGATTACTGAATTGCTGAGGTACTAAACTGAATGTCTATTGAACTGAGTGAAGACTTAGCTGACTGAATACTGGATTGGCATGAATACGTGAATACTGGATTGGCATGAATACGTGAGTACTGGACTGATATCTGAGTACTAAGCTGACATAAATATCTGAGTATTGAACTAACATGATTATTATAACATGAGATCTGAATAGCGTATCTGCCTGACCATTTGTCTGAGGATGAAAAGTTGTGCTAAGGTTCTGTCACACCCCGACTTTACTAGGGTGTGATGGGCACCCGACCCCATACTCGGAGCCGAGCGAACCCGCTGACTCTTATTACGTACTTAATTTCCTTAGACTCTTGCATTAATAAGGAGTGGAAAACATAGTAAAGCTTTCAATTTTTTTTTTCAACGTACTCAATCAATATAATCTGTGACA